>NC_080731.1:22707198-22734698 GCF_019097595.1 Hemibagrus wyckioides
AAATCTGGATTTCAGAAAAGAACAGAGTGAAGAGAAGAAAAATAAACAGTTGAAACATCTCATTACATCTCCTCACTTCTCCTCACACCTCCTCATGTCTCCTCACTTCTCCTTACACCTCCTCATGTCTCCTCACACCTCCTCATGTCTCCTCACTTCTCCTTACACCTCCTCATGTCTCCTCACACCTCCTCATGTCTCCTCACTTCTCCTTACACCTCCTCATGTCTCCTCACACCTCCTCATGTCTCCTCACTTCTCCTTACACCTCCTCATGTCTCCTCACTTCTCCTTACACCTCCTCATGTCTCCTCACACCTCCTCACATCTCATCACACCTCCTCACATCTCACACTTCCTCACATCTCCTCACATTTCCTCAAATCTCACACCTCCTCACCTCTCCTCACACCTCCTCATGTCTCCTCACTTCTCCTCACACCTCCTCACATCTCCTCACATCTCCTCACATTTCCTCAAATCTCACACCTCCTCACATCTCACACCTCCTCACTGTTCCTCACACCTCCTCATGTCTCCTCACACCTCCTCATGTCTCCTCACACCTCCTCACATCTCCTCACATTTCACACCTCCTCACACCTCCTCATGTCCCCTCACACCTCCTCACATCTCACACCTCCTCACATCTCCTCACATCTCACACCTCCTCACATCTCACACCTCCTCACATCTCACATCTCACACCTCCTCACACCTCCTCACATCTCACACCTCCTCACATCTCACACCTCCTCATGTCTCACATCTCACACCTCCTCACATCTCACACCTCCTCACATCTCACATCTCACAGCTCCTCACACCTCCTCACTGTTCCTCACACCTCCTCATGTCTCCTCACACCTCCTCATGTCTCCTCACACCTCCTCACATCTCCTCACATTTCACACCTCCTCACATCTCCTCACACCTCCTCATGTCTCCTCACACCTCCTCACATCTCACACCTCCTCACATCTCCTCACATCTCACACCTCCTCACATCTCACACCTCCTCACATCTCCTCATGTCTCCTCACACCTCCTCATGTCTCCTCACACCTCCTCACATCTCCTCACATTTCACACCTCCTCACATCTCCTCACACCTCCTCATGTCTCCTCACACCTCCTCACATCTCACACCTCCTCACATCTCCTCACATCTCACACCTCCTCACATCTCACACCTCCTCACATCTCACATCTCACACCTCTTCACACCTCCTCACATCTCACACCTCCTCACATCTCACACCTCCTCACGTCTCACATCTCACACCTCCTCACATCTCACATCTCCTCACATCTCACACCTCCTCACATCTCACACCTCCTCACATCTCACACCTCCTCACGTGTCACATCTCACACCTCCTCACATCTCACATCTCCTCACATCTCACACCTCCTCACATCTCACACCTCCTCACGTGTCACATCTCACACCTCCTCACATCTCACATCTCCTCACATCTCACACCTCCTCACATCTCACACCTCCTCACATCTCACACCTTCTCACATCTTCTCACATCTCACACCTCCTCACATCTCACACCTCTTCACACCTCCTCACATCTCACACCTCCTCACATCTCCTCACATCTCACACACTCTCACACCTCCTCACATCTCACACACTCTCACACTGCTCTGATTCAGAGTGCTGCTTTACCCTACTGAGAATGACCGAATGGTCTGTACATGTACACTGTCCACATCTTCACTTGAAGTGTTACTCAGTAAGAACTCCACCAGAGGGCGCTGTGTCCACTTACAATGTCTTTACATACATTGTGTGTGTGTGTGTGTGTGTGTATATGTGACTAATGTGTTTCCATGTAGGTGTGTCAATACGGTTTCCAAGGTTTTATGGATTTTCTCACATGGCATTTGAACCTCTGAAGAAATCATACCAGAGCTTCCATATCTCTCTGGAGTTCAAGGTCAAACCTACTGTCTCTCTCTCTCTCTCTCTCTAAACACTTAACATGTACAATAACTCCTTCAGAATATTCACAGCTAATAAAATCATGTACTAAAAGAATTGTTTGTGTGTTTGTGTGTGTGTTTGTGTGTGTGTGTTTGTGTGTATGTGTGTGTGTGTGTGTGTATGTGTGTGTGTGTATGTGTGTGTGTGTGTGTGTGTGTGTATGTGTGTGTGTGTATGTGTGTGTGTGTGTGTGTGTATGTGTGTGTATGTGTGTATGTGTGTGTGTGTATGTGTGTGTGTGTATGTGTGTGTGTGTGTGTGTATGTGTGTGTGTATGTGTGTGTTTGTGTGTGTGTATCAGACGGACTCTGAGGATGGTCTGTTGTTGTACTGTGGAGAGAATGAACACGGTCGAGGAGATTTCATGTCTCTTGCTCTGGTGCGCAGGAAACTTCATTACAGGTCACTTGCTCTACCAATCACTTCACTTCCTGTCCAATAACACCTCAACACCTCCACTAACACCTCCACTAACACCTCCACTAACACCTCAACACCTCCACTAACACCTCAACACCCCCACTAACACCTCAACACCTCCACTAACACCTCCACTAACACCTCCACTAACACCTCAACACCTCCACTAACACCTCCACTAACACCTCCACTAACACCTCAACACCTCCACTAACACCTCCACTAACACCTCAACACCTCCACTAACACCTCAACACCTCCACTAACACCTCCACTAACACCTCAACACCTCCACTAACACCTCAACACCTCCACTAACACCTCCACTAACACCTCAACACCTCCACTAACACCTCAACACCCCCACTAACACCTCCACTAACACCTCCACTAACACCTCAACACCTCCACTAACACCTCCACTAACACCTCCACTAACACCTCCACTAACACCTCAACACCTCCACTAACACCTCCACTAACACCTCCACTAACACCTCCACTAACACCTCAACACCTCCACTAACACCTCAACACCTCCACTAACACCTCCACTAACACCTCAACACCTCCACTAACACCTCCACTAACACCTCAACACCTCCACTAACACCACCACTAACACCTCAACACCTCCCTCACACCTCAACACCTCCACTAACACCTCCACTAACACCTCAACACCTCCAGTAACACCTCAACACCTCCACTAACACCTCCACTAACACCTCAACACCTCCACTAACACCTCAACACCTCCACTAACACCTCTACTAACACCTCCACTAACACCTCCATTAACACCTCAACACCTCCACTAACACCTCCACTAACACCTCCACTAACACCTCAACACCTCCACTAACACCACCACTAACACCTCAACACCTCCACTAACACCTCCACTAACACCTCAACACCTCCACTAACACCTCAACACCTCCACTAACACCTCCACTAACACCTCCACTAACACCTCAACACCTCCACTAACACCTCAACACCTCCACTAACACCTCCACTAACACCTCAACACCTCCACTAACACCTCAACACCTCCACTAACACCTCCACTAACACCTCAACACCTCCACTAACACCTCAACACCTCCACTAACACCTCCACTAACACCTCAACACCTCCACTAACACCTCCACTAACACCTCAACACCTCCACTAACACCTCAACACCTCCACTAACACCTCAACACCTCCACTAACACCACCACTAACACCTCAACACCTCCACTAACACCACCACTAACACCTCAACACCTCCACTAACACCACCACTAACACCTCAACACCTCCACTAACACCTCAACACCTCCACTAACACCTCCACTAACACCACCACTAACACCTCAACACCTCCACTAACACCACCACTAACACCTCAACACCTCCGCTAACACCTCCACTAACACCTCAACACCTCCACTAACACCACCACTAACACCTCAACACCTCCGCTAACACAGCAATACCTCCACTAACACCACCACTAACACCTCAACACCTCCGCTAACACAGCAATACCTCCACTAACATCTCCACTAACACCACCACTAACACCTCAACACCTCTGCTAACACCTCAACATCTCCACTAACACCACCACTAACACCTCAACACCTCTGCTAACACAGCAATACCTCCACTAACATCTCCACTAACACCACCACTAACACCTCAACACCTCCGCTAACACAGCAATACCTCCACTAACACCTCCACTAACACCACCACTAACACCTCAACACCTCCACTAACACCACCACTAACACCTCAACACCTCCGCTAACACAGCAATACCTCCACTAACACCTCAACACCTCTGCTAACACCTCAACATCTCCACTAACACCACCACTAACACCTCAACACCTCTGCTAACACAGCAATACCTCCACTAACACCACCACTAACACCTCAACACCTCCGCTAACACAGCAATACCTCCACTAACATCTCCACTAACACCACCACTAACACCTCAACACCTCCGCTCACACAGCAATACCTCCACTAACACCTCAACACCTCCACTAACACCTCAACATCTCCACTAACACCTCAACATCTCCACTAACACCTCAACTAATACCTCAACACCTCCACTAACACCACCACTAACACTGCCACTAACACCTCAACATCTCCACTAACACCACCACTAATACCTCAACACCTCCACTAACACCTCAACATCTCCACTAACACCACCACTAACAGCTCAACACCTCCACTAACACCTGCACTAACACCTCAACATCTCCACTAACACCTCAACATCTCCACTAACACCTCAACACCTCCACTAACACCTCAACACCTCCAGTAACACGACCACTAACACTTCAACATCTCCACTAACACCACCACTAACACCTCAGCATCTTCACTAACACCTCAACACCTCCACTAACATCTGCACTAACACCTCAACATCTCCACTAACACCTCAACACCGCCACTAACACCACCACTAACACCTCAACACCTCCACTAACACCTCAACATCTCCACTAACACCACCACTAACACCTCAACACCTCCACTAACACCTCAACATCTCCACTGACACCACCACTAACAGCTCAACACCTGCACTAACACCTCAACATCTCCACTAACACCTCAACACCTCCACTAACACCTCAACACATCCAGTAACACAACTACTAACACTTCAACATCTCCACTAACACCACCACTAACACCTCAACATCTTCACTAACACCTCAACACCTCCACTAACATCTGCACTAACACCTCAACATCTCCACTAACACCTCAACACCTCCACTAACACCACCACTAACACCTCAACACCTCCACTAACACCTCAACACCTCCACTAACACCTCAACATCTCCACTAACACCTCCACTAACACCTCAACATTTCCACTAACACCACCACTAACACCTCAACATCTCCACTAACACCTCAACACCTCCAGTAACACAACTACTAACACTTCAACATCTCCACTAACACCACCACTAACACCTCAACATCTTCACTAACACCTCAACACCTCCACTAACATCTGCACTAACACCTCAACATCTCCACTAACACCTGCACTAACACCTCAACATCTCCACTAACACCTCAACATCTCCACTAACACCTCAACACCTCCACTAACACCTCAACACCTCCAGTAACATGACCACTAACACTTCAACATCTCCACTAACACCACCACTAACACCTCAACATCTTCACTAACACCTCAACACCTCCACTAACATCTGCACTAACACCTCAACACCTCCACTAACACCTCAACATCTCCACTAACACCTCAACATTTCCACTAACACCACCACTAATACCTCAACACCTCCACTAACACCACCACTAACACCTCAACACCTCCACTAACACCACCACTAACACCTCAACATCTCCACTAACACCTCAACACCTCCACTAACACCTCAACATCTCCACTAACACCTCAACACCTCCACTAACACCACCACTAATACCTCAACATCTCCACTAACACCTCAACACCTCCACTAACACCACCACTAACACCTCAACATCTCCACTAACACCTCAACATTTCCACTAACACCACCTCAACACCTCCACTAACACCTCAACATTTCCACTAACACCTCCACTAACACCTCAACACCTCCACTAACACCACCACTAACACCTCAACATCTCCACTAACACCTCAACACCTCCACTAACACCTCAACATCTCCACTAACACCTCAACACCTCCACTAACACCACCACTAATACCTCAACATCTCCACTAACACCTCAACACCTCCACTAACACCACCACTAACACCTCAACATCTCCACTAACACCTCAACATTTCCACTAACACCACCTCAACACCTCCACTAACACCTCAACATTTCCACTAACACCACCACTAACACCTCAACACCTCCACTAACACCACCACTAACACCTCAACATCTCCACTAACACCTCAACATTTCCACTAACACCACCACTAACACCTCAACACCTCCACTAGCACCTCAACACCTCCACTAGCACCTCAACACCTCCACTAACACCTCAACACCTCCACTAACACCACCACTAACACCTCAACATCTCCACTAACACCTCAACACCTCCACTAGCACCTCAACACCTCCACTAACACTTCAACACCTCCACTAACACCTCCACTAACACCTCAACACCTCCACTAATACCTGTTACTAAATTTGTGTGTTCAGGTTTAATTGTGGCACAGGGGCAGGGCAGATCATCAGTGACAGCTCTGTTGTGATTGGTCAGTGGCACACAGTCACTCTCTTCAGAGACAGAGTTTATGGCTGGCTCCGACTGGACAATGATACCCCTGTGTCTGGTTACTCACTGGTAACACCACACACACACACACACATCACTTCAAGTCAATTTTATTTGTATCACACGTTAAACAACTGGCATGGACAAACAGCTTTAAAGAAAAAAATTCTGAATAAAAATAAATGAAGTTTAAAATTTCAATTTATATTTGTCCCTAATGAGTTAAAAAACGTGTGTATGTGTGTGTGTGTGTGTGTGTGTTACAGGGTCACTATACCAAAATAACCTTCCACACTCCCCTGTTTGTGGGCGGGGCTCCTAGTGTTTACTGGCTTGTGAAGGCAGTAGGAACCAATCAGGGCTTTTGGGGGTGTGTCCAGAGCCTGTCAATAAATGGGAGACACACTGATCTGAGACCCTGGCCTCAGGGACATGCCCTCAGTGGAGCAGACATTGGTAAGATGCACACACACAAGCACACAATGTTAGGCAGTGTAACAGCATGTGGACGTGTGTGTGTGTGTGTGTGTGTGTGTTACAGGTGAGTGCAGTACCAGTGTGTGTGACAAGGTGGTGTGTGAGCACAATGGCGTGTGTTTCCCAACTCGTGCAGATAACTACACCTGCCTTTGTCCTCTGGGATACCGAGGAGTTCACTGTGAGGAGAGTGAGTCTCACACACACACACACACACACACACACACACACACACACTCTGACCCACATCCTCTGTGTGCCAGGCTTCTTGCTGTCTCTGCCCCGCTTCAGTGAGCATGTGCAGTCGTACGTCAGCGCCCCCTGGCCTCAGCAGCCACACTCCTATCTTTCCTTCATGGAGTTCCACATCACTTTCAAACCCAGCGGTCAGGATGGAACTCTGCTCTACAGCCATGACCAGTACAGCCGTGACTTCCTGTCCATTGTCCTGGTGGGTGGGGCAGTGGAGTTCCACTTCGACTGTGGCTCTGGAGCTGCCGTCCTCAGGTCAGAGTGCTGTATCTTATGTTCTCTCATTAAACCCTCACAGGCGTAACCTCATGCACAGTGTGACACTCATGACGTGTGACCACGCCCCCTACAACACACATACACTTCTCTGCCCGTCAATCAGTGTGTAGTTAAACGAGCTGTGTGTGTTTAGTGTGAAGAAACGCCCATCTCTGTGCTTTATACTCACACCAGTTATCCTAAAGAATTACTATACATATTCTCCAACTGCATTATTAAACACACACACACTCTTAAAGCACTACAATAAACTATGGTACACCTGCTGTGTAGAGAAGGAAGAGGAATAAAACCCACACACATACTCTCTCTCTCACTGTGTGTGTGTGTGTGTGTGTTTCAGGAGTGAGCAGCCTGTCAGGTTGAACATATGGCATGAATTAAGAGTGTCTCGAACGGCTAAAAGTGGAGTCCTGCAGGTGGACAATCAGCATCCAGTAGAGGGCAGTGCTGAGGTAAAATGTGCTAACTGTGTGTGTGTGTGTGTGTGTGTGTGTGGGGTGGGGGGGGGGGGGAGTATTCCTATATTACTCATTGTATACTGTTCATGTGTAGTAAGTAATATTGCGGTGATTTTTATGATTAAGGTTTTATTAATATCATCATGTCAAGTTTGAAGATATTATTATTAGAATTATTAATTATTGTGTGTGTGTGTGTGTGTGTGTGTGAAGGGTGCGTTTACTCAGATTAAATGCAGTTCTCCTCTCTACATTGGTGGAGTTCCTGACTATGACTCCACAAAAGGCTGCGCTGGAGTGATCAGACCATTCAGTGGAGATATTCAGAGGGTATACACACACACACACACACACACTATTCATGACACTTTTCATGTTAATGTCAATTTCCTGTGTTATGAATAAGGGGTCATTTCAGAATAGAAGCTAAGAGGGTCAGATGTTTCAGGCACACCTTTTTCTGTGGGGGTCAGTTTGTGGGGTTCAGTCTGAGGGGGTCAGTTTGTGGGGTTTAGTCTGAGGGGGTCCGTTTGTGGGGTTCAGTCTGAGGGGGTCAGTTTGTGGGGTTTAGTCTGAGGTGGTCAGTTTGTGGGGTTCAATCTGTGTGGCTCAGTCAATAGGGTTCTGTCTGTAGGGGCTCAGTGTGTGGGGTTTAGTCTGTGGGGTTCTGTCTGTAAGAGTCAGTCTGTAGGGTTCAGTCTGTAGGGTTCAGTCTGTGGGGGTCAGTCTGTGGGGGTCAGTCTGTAGGGTTCAGTCTGTGGGGGTCAGTCTGTTGGGTTCAGCTTGGGGCATTGTGCTGACCACCCTCACTGTTCTTTCTCATTTCTTGTTCTGCTGGAAGCTCTAGGAGTTTCTTCATCCTCAGCCTGATGTCTTGTGGTGTAGCCCCTGGTTGTTGCCCCTGGTTGTTGCCCCAGTTGTTGCACCTTTTTGATGCCCCTGGTTGATGATGCTGTCTTTTTTCTGAAGTGCTTCATTCCCTTTTCCAGTGAAACAGTGTGAAGGTGCTGACCCATGATTCACAGTGCTGGTCATTATAATCAGTTTCATGTAGTCAGATATCACTGATCCACCAGGCTGGAGATCCTGCAAACTTCTCTCTGACCTTTTTTTGCTTTTTTGGCTTGAACTAGAGGCTTCTTCCTTGCAGGGCAGCGTTAGAAGCTGTGGTCATGGATAATGGACAATGTTAACTTTACATAAATGTACAAATTCAGAGTATTTTTTTTTTACTTTTAAAATGTAACTCTAATGAATCAGAGGATAGATCATGAAGGCCCTGAGTGTTCCCAGCATTAGTTAAAGTGACAGTGAATGGACCAGAGGTTATGCTATATGGACAGGGCAGAAAAAGGAAGCTATAAATGGCTGCAAAAAGATTTCTCAGAAAGGTAAAAAAAAATCTCAAGTGACTGCAGAAGACCAGCAGGAAGACTGGACAGTGCCTTCACTCTCTCTCCTCTTCCTCTTTATGAAGGACGATGATCTCTTCACTTTTTGCACTGTTCTTTTGAGCCATATATTTCACATGCAGTGACCCGTGACACTGGACATACCCCGGGTCAGTTCAGGTATCTTGTGTTCTAGCTGAAACACACCTAGTACAGCTAATGAAGGCCTTGATAATCTGCATCAGGTCTGCAGGAGACAGCACCAGTTCTGTGGATTTATGATGTTCTGAGGGTTTCTGTTCAGGAGGTTTTGAGTGCAGAATTCATAAAAGCTTCAGAATCAGTTGAATTTGGAGAAAGCCCTTGTTGTGTTCAGCTATTTCAAATTCAAATTCAAATTCAAATTTTATTTGTCACATACATATACAGACAAAGTACAACATGCAGTGAAATGTTTTGTACGACTGTCCGGCATGTAAACATTTATAAAAAGTATGTGAAAAAAAGAGATCCATAAAAATAAAGATAAAAATAAAACTAGAGTATCTTAAAAGTATAAAAATAGAAAATAAAGTAAAAATAAAATATACTATAAATAAATAAATATAAATAAAATAAAAGAAGAAGCTCCTCCTCATTCTCTCTGTGTTTGCCTTCACGGAGCGGACGCGCTTCCCTGAACGTTTAAACTCCTTAAAATGTCTCAGGTGGTATAGACGCTGCCGGGCCTTCTTCACAAGGGTGTTGGTATGACAGGACCAAGTCAAGTCCTGCGTGATGTGAACACCTAGGTACCGGAAGCTGTCCACTCTCTCCACTGGGGTTCCGCTGATCATGGTCGGTTGGTATGACCGCTCCTGCTTTGTACTGAAGTCCACTATTAACTCCTTAGTCTTGCTGATGTTCAGGAGTAGGTTGTTCACCTGGCACCAGCTCTCCAGGTTTTTAATCTCCTATAGGTAGGCCGTCTCATCGTTGTTCGAGATCAGGCCCAATACAACAGTGTCATCAGCAAACTTAATGATGGTGGTGGAGTTGGAAGTGGCCACACAGTCATAAGTGTACAGTGAGTACAGCAGGGGGCTCAGAACACAACCTTGAGGAGCTCCAGTGCTGAGGGTGATGGAGGATGAGATGTGTTTGCACCTGCAGTGATGAAGTCTCTGACCAGTCTTTCAAAGCACTTCATCACTTCACTGGCTTTTCTTTGATTTGTTGTTGGCAAATAGCTGTGTCCCACTGACCCTAGTGATGTATGGTCTCCTCAGTCTTTTCCACTGACCCTAGTGATGTATGGTCTCCTCAGTCTGTCCCACTGACCCTACTGATGTATGGTGTCCCTGGTCTGTGTTCCACTGACCCTAGTGATGTATGGTCTCCTCAGTCTGTCCAACTGACCCTAGTAATGTTTGGTCTCCTCAGTCTGTCCCAGTGACCCTAGTAATATATGGTGTCTCTGGTCTGTGTCCCATTGACCTTAGTGATGTATGGTTTCCTCAATCTGTCCCACTGACTCTAATGATATATGGTCTCGTCAGTCTGTCCCACTGACCCAAGTGATGTATGGTTTCCTTGGTCTGTCCCACTGACCCTAGTGATGTATAGTTTTCTCGGTCTGTCCCACTGACCCTAGTAATGTATAGTTTCCTAAGTCTGTCCCACTGACCCTATTGATGTATGGTTTCCTCACTATGTCCCACTGACCCTAGTTATGTATTCATTCAGACTTCTAAGCTCTGGACATGAGAGTCTGTCCAGTGCTGTAAATGTAAACATCAGGGGTGCACATACTTTTAACCATGTATTGTTCATAGTCTGGCAGCTTCAGCTCTTTGCTGGTGTTTTGAGGTTTGGTCAGTCCTTTCAGACTCTTGTTCCTGGGAATTCTTGGCCTGTTCCCTGACCCATGCTGTGTGTATGAGGTGTGAAGTTTGGTCTCAGCTGCATTTCTACTTCAGTATCAGAATCAGAATCAGAAGCGTTTAGATTCCATGTTGTTCATCCCTGCTTCTTGCATGTAGATCACCCTGAATGACCGTGAGGTTGCTGTGGTGACCGGCCATGTGGTGGGTGTGAACGTGATGAACACGCCCCACCCGTGTGTAGAGAACCCGTGTGCTAACGGAGGAACCTGCAGACCCAAACAAGATGAGTACGAGTGTGACTGTGCACTGGGGTACGATGGAACACACTGCCAGAAAGGTACACACACACAATAACTATAATACTGACATTATAGTGCCATAACAGACTATTATTTTTATTAATTTTAATATTTTTTAGTAAAAATAAAATAGACTAAATAGACTATTTTTTAGTAACTAAAATACTTTTTCTGGACAAGAATCTTCTTCCATTAATTAGAGACTATGAGTATAGTGGTGATAGTTAATTCAGGCCACGCCTCTTATCAATGACCTTCAGTGTAGCAGGTACACACTCTTTTTACTGTCCCTCACACCTTAATACCTCATTATTGTTTCATTAGATTTATCTGAACTAGAATAACTGAATGTGTGGAATAAAGTCAGATCTCAGGACTGACATGGTGAGGTGTGCAGGAGTGAATAAAGACAGTGAATAAAGAGAAATGATTATTTCATAAAGTGCACCGAAAGAAAAACCCAAACTGACCACCTTTATAATTTAGATCTAGAGCTTTCTCATACTCATGGACCAGATTTATTTACAAAAATATTGACATTACAAACTGAATTAGATCTGTTATAACCAAGAGCTACATAAAATCAGATCAGTTATGTGTGAGGAAGAACTGGTCAGTATACTAATTAGACACATTATTCGTTTTTTAATACATGACAGATGTATAATAAACATGATCCCACCCTCGTGATCCCCCAGAGGTGCTAACATCACTCAGGCTGGAAAGCATTTGATCACGTGGAGCAGGATTCTCTCTTTATACACTGGAGTGGTTCAGATTCGGCTCGAGATCCAGATCAAAGTTCTAAAGCAGATATCCTATAGCAGTTTATCATTCTGTCCACTGCATTGAGGAAGTCAGCAGGACTGTTCATTGTCACCTCTTTTATTTGTAGTGGTGACCGAACCCTCTGTAATAATGTGTGGTTGAGTGTAAAGATGAGTGTAAAGGTGGGCTTAAAATGGGTGTAAAGATGAGAGGAAAGATGAGTGTAAAGATGAGAGTAAAGATGATTGTAAAGATGATAGTAAAGATTAGTGTAAAGATGATAATAAAGATTAGTGTAATGATGAGAGTAAAGATGCGTGTAAAGATGAGTGTAAAGATGAGTGTAATGATGAATGTAAAGATTAGTGTAAAGATGAGAGTAAAGATGAGTGTAAAGATGAGTGTAAAGATTAGTGTAAAAATGAGAGTAAAGATGAGTAAAGATGAGAGTAAAAATTAGTGTAAAGATTAATGTAAAGATGAGAGTAAAGATGATAGTAATCATGATAGTAATGAGGAGTGTAAAGATGAGTGTAAAGATGAGTGTAATGAGAGTAAAGATGAGTGTAAAGATGAGTGTAAAGATGAGAGTAAAGATTAGAGTAATGATGAGAGTAATGATGAGAGTAAAGATGAGAGTAATGATGAGTGTAAAGATGAGTGTAAAGATGAGTGTAAAAATTACTATCATGAGAGTAAAGATGAGTGTAATGATGAGAGTAAAGATTAGTATAAAGATGAGTGTAATGATGAGATTAAAGATGAGTGTAATGATGAGAGTAAAGATTAGTGTAAAGATTAGTGTAAAGATGAGTGTAAAGATAAGAGTAAAGATGAGAGTAAAGGTGAGTGTAAAGATGAGTGTAATGATGAGAGTAAAGATTAGTGTAAAGATGAGAGTAAAGATAAGAGTAAAGATAAAAGTAAAGTTGAGAGTAAAGATGAGTGTAAAGATTAGTGTAAAGATGAGTGTAAAGATGAGAGTAAAGATGAGTGTAAAGATGAGAGTAAAGATGAGTGTAAAGATGAGTGTAATGATGAGAGTAAAGATTAGTGTAATGATGAGAGTAAAGATGAGTGTAAAGATAAGAGTAAAGACGAGTGTAATGATGAGAGTAAAGATGAGAGTAAAGATGAGTGTAAAGATGAGTGTGAAGATGAGAGTAAAGATGAGTGTAAAGATAAGAGAAAAGATGAGTGTAAAGATAAGAGTAAAGATGAGTGTAAAGATAAGAGTAAAGATGAGTGTAACGATGAGAGTAAAGATGAGAGTAAAGATAAGAGTAAAGATTAGTGTAAAGATAAGAGTAAAGACGAGTGTAATGATGAGAGTAAAGATGAGAGTAAAGATGAGTGTAAAGATGAGTGTAAAGATGAGAGTAAAGATGAGTGTAAAGATAAGAGTAAAGACGAGTGTAATGATGAGAGTAAAGATGAGAGTAAAGATGAGTGTAAAGATGAGTGTAAAGATGAGAGTAAAGATGAGTGTAAAGATAAGAGTAAAGATGAGTGTAAAGATGACAGTAAAGATGAGTGTAACAATGAGAGTAAAGATGAGTGTAAAGATGAGTGTAAAGATGAGAGTAAAGATGAGTGTAAAGATAAGAGTAAAGATGAGTGTAAAGATGACAGTAAAGATGAGTGTAACAATGAGAGTAAAGATGAGAGTAAAGATGAGTGTAAAGATGAGTGTAAAGATGAGTGTAAAGATGAGTGTAAAGATGACAGTAAAGATGAGTGTAACGAAGAGAGTAAAGATTAGTGTAAAGATAAGAGTAAAGACGAGTGTAATGATGAGAGTAAAGATGAGAGTAAAGATGAGAGTAAAGATGAGTGTAAAGATGAGTGTAAAGATGAGAGTAAAGATGAGAGTAAAGATGAGTGTAAAGATGAGAGTAAAGATAAGAGTAAAGATTAGTGTAAAGATGAGAGTAAAGATGAGAGTAAAGATGAGTGTAAAGATTAGTGTAAAGATGAGAGTAAAGATGAGTGTAAAGATGAGTGTAAAGATTAGTGTAAAAATGAGAGTAAAGATGAGTAAAGATGAGAGTAAAAATTAGTGTAAAGATTAGTGTAAAGATGAGAGTAAAGATGATAGTAATCATGATAGTAATGAGGAGTGTAAAGATGAGTGTAAAGATGAGTGTAATGAGAGTAAAGATGAGTGTAAAGATGAGTGTAAAGATGAGAGTAAAGATTAGAGTAATGATGAGAGTAATGATGAGAGTAATGATGAGAGTAAAGATGAGAGTAATGATGAGTGTAAAGATGAGTGTAAAAATTACTATCATGAGAGTAAAGATGAGTGTAATGATGAGAGTAAAGATTAGTATAAAGATGAGTGTAATGATGAGATTAAAGATGAGTGTAAAGATAAGAGTAAAGACGAATGTAATGATGAAAGTAAAGATGAGAGTAAAGATGAGTGTAAAGATGAGTGTAAAGATGAGTGTAAAGATGAGTGTAAAGATGAGAGTAAAGATGAGTGTAAAGATGAGTGTAAAGATGAGTGTAAAGATAAGAGTAAAGATGAGTGTAAAGATAAGAGTAAAGATAAGAGTAAAGATGAGAGTAAAGATAAGAGTAAAGATTAGTGTAAAGATGAGAGTAAAGATGAGTGTAAAGATGAGTGTAAAGATGAGTGTAAAGATAAGAGTAAAGATGAGTGTAAAGATAAGAGTAAAGATGAGTGTAAAGATAAGAGTAAAGATGAGAGTAAAGATAAGAGTAAAGATTAGTGTAAAGATGAGAGTAAAGATGAGAGTAAAGATGAGTGTAAAGATAAGAGTAAAGACGAGTCTAATGATGAGAGAAAAGATGAGAGTAAAGATGAGTGTAAAGATGAGAGTAAAGATGAGTGTAAAGATGAGTGTAAAGATGAGAGTAAAGATGAGTGTAAAGATAAGAGTAAAGATGAGTGTAAAGATGAGAGTAAAGATGAGTGTAACAATGAGAGTAAAGATTAGTGTAAAGATGAGTGTAACGAAGAGAGTAAAGATTAGTGTAAAGATAAGAGTAAAGACGAGTGTAATGATGAGAGTAAAGATGAGTGTAAAGATGAGTGTAAAGATAAGAGTAAAGATGAGTGTAAAGAATAGTGTAAAGATGAGAGTAAAGATTAGTGTAAAGATGAGTGTAACGAAGAGAGTAAAGATTAGTGTAAAGATAAGAGTAAAGACGAGTGTAATGATGAGAGTAAAGATGATAGTAATGATGAGAGTAAAGATGATAGTAATGATGAGTGTAAAGATGAGTGTAAAGATGAGAGTAAAGATGAGTGTAAAGATGATAGTAAAGATTAGTGTAAAGATGAGAGTAATGATGAGTGTGAAGATGAGAGTAAAGATGAGATTAAAGATGAGTGTAAAGATGAGAGTAAAGATGAGTGTAAAGATGATAGTAAAGATTAGTGTAAAGATGAGAGTAATGATGAGTGTGAAGATGAGAGTAAAGATGAGAGTAAAGATGAGATTAAAGATGAGTGTAAAGATGAGAGTAAAGATGAGAGTAAAGATGAGAGTAAAGATGAGAGTAAAGTTTAGTGTAAAGATGAGTGTAAAGATAAGAGTAAAGATGAGTGTAAAGATAAGAGTAAAGACCAGTGTAAAGATAAGAGTAAAGATGAGTGTAATGATGAGAGAAAGATGAGAGTAAAGATGAGAGTAAAGATGAGTGTAAAGATGAGTGTAAAGATGAGATTAAAGATGAGAGTAAAGATGAGTGTAAAGATGAGTGTAAAGATGAGAGTAAAGATGAGTGTAAAGATGAGAGTAAAGATGAGAGTAAAGATGAGTCTAAAGATGAGTGTAAAGATGAGTGTAAAGATAAGAGTAAAGATGAGTGTAAAGATGAGAGTAAAGATGAGTGTAAAGATGAGAGTAAAGATTAGTGTAAAGATGAGAGTAAAGACGAGTGTAATGATGAGAGTAAAGATGAGTGTAAAGATGAGTGTAAAGATGAGAGTAAAGATTAGTGTAAAGATAAGTGTAAAGACGAGTGTAAAGACGAGAGTAAAGATTAGTGTAAAGATAAGTGTAAAGACGAGTGTAAAGACGAGTGTAAAGATGAGAGTAAAGATGAGTGTAAAGACAAGAGTAAAGACGAGTGTAATGATGAGAGTAAAGATGAGAGTAAAGATGAGTGTAAAGATGAGTGTAAAGATGAGAGTAAAGATGAGAGTAAAGATGAGTGTAAAGATGAGTGTAAAGATAAGAGTAAAGATGAGTGTAAAGATAAGAGTAAAGATGAGTGTAAAGATAAGAGTAAAGATGAGTGTAAAGATGAGAGTAAAGACGAGTGTAATGATGAGAGTAAAGATGAGAGTAAAGATGAGAGTAAAGATGAGTGTAAAGATGAGTGTAAAGATGAGAGTAAAGATGAGTGTAAAGATGAGTGTAAAGATGAGTGTAAAGATGAGAGTAAAGATGAGTGTAAAGATGAGAGTAAAGATGAGTGTAAAGATGAGAGTAAAGACGAGTGTAATGATGAGAGTAAAGATGAGAGTAAAGATGAGTGTAAAGATGAGTGTAAAGATGAGTGTAAAGATGAGAGTAAAGATGAGTGTAAAGATGAGTGTAAAGATGAGTGTAAAGATAAGAGTAAAGATGAGTGTAAAGATGAGAGTAAAGATGAGTGTAAAGATGAGAGTAAAGATGAGAGTAAAGATGAGTGTAAAGATGAGTGTAAAGATGAGTGTAAAGATAAGAGTAAAGATGAGTGTAAAGATGAGTGTAAAGATGGGAGTAAAGATGAGTGTAAAGATAAGAGTAAAGATGAGTGTAAAGATGAGAGTAAAGATGAGAGTAAAGATGAGTGTAAAGATGAGTGTAAAGATAAGAGTAAAGATGAGTGTAAAGATAAGAGTAAAGATGAGTGTAAAGATGAGAGTAAAGATGAGTGTAAAGATGAGTGTAAAGATGAGTGTAAAGATGAGAGTAAAGATGAGTGTAAAGATGAGAGTAAAGATGAGTGTAAAGATGAGTGTAAAGATGAGAGTAAAGATGAGTGTAAAGATGAGAGTAAAGATGAGTGTAAAGATGAGTGTAAAGATGAGTGTAAAGATGAGTGTAAAGATGAGTGTAAAGATGAGTGTAAAGATGAGAGTAAAGATGAGTGTAAAGATGAGAGTAAAGATGAGTGTAAAGATGAGTGTAAAGATGAGAGTAAAGATGAGTGTAAAGATAAGAGTAAAGATGAGTGTAAAGATGAGAGTAAAGATGAGTGTAAAGATGAGTGTAAAGATAAGAGTAAAGACGAGTGTAATGATGAGAGTAAAGATGAGAGTAAAGATGAGTGTAAAGATGAGTGTAAAGATGAGAGTAAAGATGAGTGTAACAATGAGAGTAAAGATTAGTGTAAAGATGATTGTAAAGATAAGAGTAAAGATGAGTGTAAAGATAAGAGTAAAGATGAGTGTAAAGATGAGAGTAAAGATGAGTGTAAAGATGAGTGTAAAGATGAGAGTAAAGATGAGTGTAAAGATGAGAGTAAAGATGAGTGTAAAGATGAGAGTAAAGATGAGTGTAAAGATGAGTGTAAAGATGAGAGTAAAGATGAGTGTAAAGATGAGAGTAAAGATGAGTGTAAAGATGATAGTAAAGATTAGTGTAAAGATGAGAGTAAAGATGAGTGTAACGATGAGTGTAAAGATGACTGTAAAGATGAGAGTAAAGATGAGAGTAAAGATGAGTGTAAAGATGAGTGTAAAGATGAGTGTAAAGATGAGAGTAAAGATGAGAGTAAAGATGAGAGTAAAGATGAGAGTAAAGATGAGTGTAAAGATGAGAGTAAAGATGAGTGTAAAGATAAGAGTAAAGATGAGTGTAAAGATGAGAGTAAAGATGAGTGTAAAGATAAGAGTAAAGATTAGTGTAAAGATGAGAGTGAAGACGAGTGTAATAATGAGAGTAAAGATGAGAGCAAAGATGAGTGTAAAGATAAGAGTAAAGACGAGTGTAATGATGAGAGTAAAGATGAGTGTAAAGATGAGTGTAAAGATGAGAGTAAAGATGAGTGTAAAGATGAGTGTAAAGATGAGAGTAAAGATTAGTGTAAAGATGAGAGTAAAGACGAGTGTAATGATGAGAGTAAAGATGAGTGTAAAGATGAGTGTAAAGATGAGAGTAAAGATTAGTGTAAAGATAAGAGTAAAGACGAGTGTAATAATGAGAGTAAAGATGAGAGTAAAGATGAGAGTAAAGATGAGTGTAAAGATGAGAGTAAAGATGAGTGTAAAGATGAGAGTAAAGATGAGTGTAAAGATGAGTGTAAAGATGAGAGTAAAGATGAGTGTAAAGATGAGTGTAAAGATGAGAGTAAAGATGAGTGTAAAGATAAGAGTAAAGATGATCGTAAAGATAAGAGTAAAGATTAGTGTAAAGATGAGAGTAAAGACGAGTGTAATAATGAGAGTAAAGATGAGAGTAAAGATGAGTGTAACAATGAGAGTAAAGCTTAGTGTAAAGATGAGAGTAAAGATGAGTGTAACGATGAGTGTAAAGATGACTGTAAAGATGAGAGTAAAGATGAGAGTAAAGATGAGAGTAAAGATGAGTGTAACAATGAGAGTAAAGATTAGTGTAAAGATGAGAGTAAAGACGAGTGTAATGATGAGAGTAAAGATGAGAGTAAAGATGAGTGTAAAGATAAGAGTAAAGACGAGTGTAATGATGAGAGTAAAGATGAGTGTAAAGATGAGAGTAAAGATGAGTGTAAAGATAAGAGTAAAGATGAGTGTAAAGATGAGAGTAAAGATGAGAGTAAAGATGAGTCTAAAGATGAGTCTAAAGATGAGTCTAAAGATGAGTGTAAAGATGAGTGTAAAGATGAGAGTAAAGATGAGTGTAATAATGAGAGTAAATCTTAGTGTAAAGATGAGAGTAAAGATGAGTGTAACAATGAGAGTAAAGCTTAGTGTAAAGATGAGAGTAAAGATGAGAGTAAAGATGAGTGTAACGATGAGTGTAAAGATGAGAGTAAAGATGAGTGTAAAGATGAGTGTAAAGATGAGAGTAAAGATTAGTGTAAAGATGAGAGTAAAGACGAGTGTAATAATGAGAGTAAAGATGAGTGTAAAGATGAGTGTAAAGATGAGAGTAAAGATGAGCGTAAAGATAAGAGTAAAGTCGAGTGTAATGATGAGAGTAAAGATGAGTGTAAAGATGAGTGTAAAGATGAGAGTAAAGATAAGAGTAAAGATGAGTGTAAAGATGAGAGTAAAGATGAGAGTAAAGATGAGTCTAAAGATGAGTGTAAAGATGAGTGTAAAGATGAGTGTAAAGATAAGAGTAAAGATGAGTGTAAAGATGAGAGTAAAGATGAGTGTAAAGATAAGAGTAAAGTTTAGTGTAAAGATGAGAGTAAAGACGAGTGTAATAATGAGAGTAAAGATGAGAGTAAAGATGAGTGTAAAGATAAGAATAAAGACGAGTGTAATGATGAGAGTAAAGATGAGTGTAAAGATGAGAGTAAAGATGAGTGTAAAGATAAGAGTAAAGATGAGTGTAAAGATAAGAGTAAAGATGATAGTAAAGATAAGAGTAAAGATTAGTGTAAAGATGAGAGTAAAGATTAGTGTAAAGATGAGTGTAACGAAGAGAGTAAAGATTAGTGTAAAGATAAGAGTAAAGACGAGTGTAATGATGAGAGTAAAGATGAGAGTAAAGATGAGTGTAAAGATGAGTGTAAAGATAAGAGTAAAGATGAGTGTAAAGATTAGTGTAAAGATGAGAGTAATGATTAGTGTAAAGATAAGAGTAAAGACGAGTCTAAAGATGAGTGTAAAGATGAGTGTAAAGATAAGAGTAAAGATGACTGTAAAGATGAGAGTAAAGATGAGTGTAAAGATAAGAGTAAAGATTAGTGTAAAGATGAGAGTAAAGACAAGTGTAATAATGAGAGTAAAGATGAGAGTAAAGATGAGTGTAAAGATGAGTGTAAAGATGAGAGTAAAGATGAGTGTAAAGATGAGAGTAAAGACGAGTGTAATGATGAGAGTAAAGATGAGAGTAAAGATGAGTGTAAAGATAAGAGTAAAGACGAGTGTAATGATGAGAGTAAAGATGAGTGTAAAGATGAGTGTAAAGATGAGAGTAAAGATGAGTGTAAAGATAAGAGTAAAGATGAGTGTAAAGATGAGAGTAAAGATGAGTGTAACAATGAGTGTAAAGATAAGAGTAAAGATGAGTGTAAAGATAAGAGTAAAGACGAGTGTAATGATGAGAGTAAAGATGAGAGTAAAGATGAGTGTAAAGATAAGAGTAAAGATGAGTGTAAAGATAAGAGTAAAGATTAGTGTAAAGATGAGAGTGAAGACGAGTGTAATAATGAGAGTAAAGATGAGAGTAAAGATGAGTGTAAAGATAAGAGTAAAGACGAGTGTAATGATGAGAGTAAAGATGAGTGTAAAGATGAGTGTAAAGATGAGAGTAAAGATGAGAGTAAAGACGAGTGTAATGATGAGAGTAAAGATGAGTGTAAAGATGAGTGTAAAGATGAGAGTAAAGATGAGAGTAAAGATGAGTCTAAAGATGAGTCTAAAGATGAGTGTAAAGATAAGAGTAAAGATGAGTGTAAAGATGAGAGTAAAGATGAGTGTAAAGATGAGTGTAAAGATAAGAGTAAAGACGAGTGTAATGATGAGAGTAAAGATGAGAGTAAAGATGAGTGTAAAGATTAGTGTAACAATGAGAGTAAAGATGAGTGTAAAGATGAGTGTAAAGATGAGAGTAAAGATGAGAGTAAAGATGAGTGTAATGATGAGAGTGAAGATGAGTGTAAAGATGAGAGTAAAGATGAGATTAAAGATGAGTGTAAAGATGAGAGTAAAGATGAGTGTAAAGATGAGTCGAAAGATGAGTGTAAAGATGAGTGTAAAGATAAGAGTAAAGATGAGTGTAAAGATAAGAGTAAAGATGAGTGTAAAGATGAGAGTAAAGATGAGTGTAAAGATGAGTGTAAAGATGAGAGTAAAGATGAGTGTAAAGATGAGTGTAAAGATGAGAGTAAAGATTAGTGTAAAGATGAGAGTAAAGATGAGAGTAAAGATGAGTGTAACAATGAGAGTAAAGCTTAGTGTAAAGATGAGAGTAAAGATGAGTGTAACGATGAGTGTAAAGATGACTGTAAAGATGAGAGTAAAGATGAGAGTAAAGATGAGTGTAACGATGAGTGTAAAGATGAGAGTAAAGATGAGTGTAAAGATAAGAGTAAAGATGATAGTAAAGATAAGAGTAAAGATTAGTGTAAAGATGAGAGTAAAGATTAGTGTAAAGATGAGAGTAAAGATGAGTGTAAAGATGAGTGTAAAGATAAGAGTAAAGACGAGTGTAATGATGAGAGTAAAGATGAGCGTAAAGATGAGTGTAAAGATGAGTGTAAAGATGAGAGTAAAGATGAGTGTAACATAGAGAGTAAAGATTAGTGTAAAGATGATTGTAAAGATAAGAGTAAAGATGAGTGTAAAGATAAGAGTAAAGATGAGTGTAAAGATGAGAGTAAAGATGAGTGTAAAGATGAGTGTAAAGATAAGAGTAAAGACGAGTGTAATGATGAGAGTAAAGATGAGAGTAAAGATGAGTGTAAAGATGAGTGTAAAGATGAGAGTAAAGATGAGTGTAACAATGAGAGTAAAGATTAGTGTAAAGATGAGTGTAACGAAGAGAGTAAAGATGAGTGTAAAGATAAGAGTAAAGACGAGTGTAATGATGAGAGTAAAGATGAGTGTAAAGATGGGAGTAAAGATGAGTGTAAAGATAAGAGTAAAGATGAGTGTAAAGATGAGAGTAAAGATGAGAGTAAAGATGAGTCGAAAGATGAGTGTAAAGATGAGTGTAAAGATAAGAGTAAAGACGAGTGTAATGATGAGAGTAAAGATGAGAGTAAAGATGAGTGTAAAGATGAGTGTAAAGATGAGAGTAAAGATGAGTGTAACAATGAGAGTAAAGATTAGTGTAAAGATGAGTGTAACGAAGAGAGTAAAGATGAGAGTAAAGATGAGTGTAAAGATAAGAGTAAAAATGAGTGTAAAGATGAGTGTAAAGATGAGTGTAAAGATGAGTGTAAAGATGAGAGTAAAGATGAGTGTAAAGATGAGTGTAAAGATGAGAGTAAAGATGAGTGTAAAGATGAGAGTAAAGATGAGAGTAAAGATGAGTCTAAAGATGAGTGTAAAGATGATTGTAAAGATAAGAGTAAAGATGAGTGTAAAGATAAGAGTAAAGATGAGTGTAAAGATGAGAGTAAAGATGAGTGTAAAGATGAGTGTAAAGATAAGAGTAAAGACGAGTGTAATGATGAGAGTAAAGATGAGAGTAAAGATGAGTGTAAAGATGAGTGTAAAGATGAGAGTAAAGATGAGTGTAACAATGAGAGTAAAGATTAGTGTAAAGATGAGTGTAACGAAGAGAGTAAAGATGAGAGTAAAGATGAGTGTAAAGATGAGTGTAAAGATGATTGTAAAGATGAGTGTAAAGATAAGAGTAAAGATGAGTGTAAAGATAAGAGTAAAGACGAGTGTAATGATGAGAGTAAAGATGAGAGTAAAGATGAGAGTAAAGGTGAGTGTAAAGATGAGTGTGAAGATGAGAGTAAAGATGAGTGTAAAGATAAGAGAAAAGATGAGTGTAAAGATAAGAGTAAAGATGAGTGTAAAGATAAGAGTAAAGATTAGTGTAAAGATGAGAGTAAAGACGAGTGTAATGATGAGAGTAAAGATGAGAGTAAAGATGAGTGTAAAGATGAGTGTAAAGATGAGTGTAAAGATGAGAGTAAAGATGAGAGTAAAGATGAGTGTAAAGATGAGTGTAAAGATAAGAGTAAAGATGAGTGTAAAGATAAGAGTAAAGATGAGTGTAAAGATGAGAGTAAAGATGAGTGTAACAATGAGAGTAAAGATTAGTGTAAAGATGAGTATAACGAAGAGAGTAAAGATTAGTGTAAAGATAAGAGTAAAGACGAGTGTAATGATGAGAGTAAAGATGAGAGTAAAGATGAGTGTAAAGATAAGAGTAAAGATGAGTGTAAAGATTAGTGTAAAGATGAGAGTAAAGATTAGTGTAAAGATGAGTGTAACGAAGAGAGTAAAGATTAGTGTAAAGATAAGAGTAAAGACGAGTGTAATGATGAGAGTAAAGATGATAGTAATGATGAGAGTAAAGATGATAGTAATGATGAGTGTAAAGATGAGTGTAAAGATGAGAGTAAAGATGAGTGTAAAGATGATAGTAAAGATTAGTGTAAAGATGAGAGTAATGATGAGTGTGAAGATGAGAGTAATGATGAGTGTGAAGATGAGAGTAAAGATGAGAGTAAAGATGAGATTAAAGATGAGTGTAAAGATGAGAGTAAAGATGAGAGTAAAGTTTAGTGTAAAGATAAGAGTAAAGACCAGTGTAAAGATAAGAGTAAAGACGAGTGTAATGATGAGAGAAAGATGAGAGTAAAGATGAGTGTAAAGAGGAGTGTAAAGATGAGAGTAAAGATGAGAGTAAAGATGAGTGTAAAGATGAGAGTAAAGATGAGTGTAAAGATGAGTGTAAAGATAAGAGTAAAGATGAGTGTAAAGATAAGAGTAAAGATGAGTGTAAAGATGAGAGTAAAGACGAGTGTAATGATGAGAGTAAAGATGAGAGTAAAGATGAGAGTAAAGATGAGTGTAAAGATTAGTGTAAAGATGAGTGTAAAGATAAGAGTAAAGATGAGTGTAAAGATAAGAGTAAAGATGAGTGTAAAGATTAGTGTAATGATGAGAGTAACGATGAGTGTAACGATGAGAGTAAAGATTAGTGTAAAGATGAGAGTAAAGATGATAGTAAAGATTGGTGTAATGATGAGAGTAAAGATGAGTGTAACGATGAGAGTAAAGATTAGTGTAAAGATGATAGTAAAGATGAGTGTAAAGATTAGTGTAAAGATGAGAGTAAAGATGATAGTAAAGATGAGATTAAAGATGAGTGTAAAGATGAGAGTAAAGATGAGTGTAATGATGAGAGTAATGATGAGAGTAAAGATGATAGTAATGATGATAGTAAAGATGATAGTAAAGATGAGAGTAAAGATGAGAGTTAAGATGATAGTAAAGATGAGAGTAAAGATGAGAGTAAAGATGAGTGTAAAGATTAGTGTAAAGATGAGTGTAAAGATAAGAGTAAAGATGAGTGTAAAGATAAGAGTAAAGATGAGTGTAAAGATTAGTGTAATGATGAGAGTAAAGATGAGAGTAAAGATGAGTGTAAAGATTAGTGTAAAGATGAGTGTAAAGATAAGAGTAAAGATGAGTGTAAAGATAAGAGTAAAGATGAGTGTAAAGATTAGTGTAATGATGAGAGTAAAGATGAGTGTGACGATGAGAGTAAAGATTAGTGTAAAGATGATAGTAAAGATGAGTGTAAAGATTAGTGTAAAGATGATAGTAAAGATGAGATTAAAGATGAGTGTAAAGATGAGAGTAAAGACGAGAGTAAAGATGATAGTAAAGATGAGAGTAAAGATGAGAGTAAAGATGAGTGTAAAGATTAGTGTAAAGATGAGTGTAAAGATAAGAGTAAAGATGAGTGTAAAGATAAGAGTAAAGATGAGTGTAAAGATTAGTGTAATGATGAGAGTAAAGATGAGTGTAAAGATTAGTGTAAAGATGAGTGTAAAGATAAGAGTAAAGATGAGTGTAAAGATAAGAGTAAAGATGAGTGTAAAGATTAGTGTAATGATGAGTGTAAAGATAAGAGTAAAGATGAGTGTAAAGATAAGAGTAAAGATGAGTGTAAAGATTAGTGTAATGATGAGAGTAAAGATGAGTGTAAAGATGAGTGTAAAGATGAGTGTAAAGATAAGAGTAAAGATGAGTGTAAAGATAAGAGTAAAGATGAGTGTAAAGATTAGTGTAATGATGAGAGTAAAGATGAGTGTAACGATGAGAGTAAAGATTAGTGTAAAGATGATAGTAAAGATGAGTGTAAAGATTAGTGTAAAGATGATAGTAAAGATGATAGTAAAGATGAGATTAAAGATGAGTGTAAAGATGAGTGTAAAGATGAGAGTAAAGATGAGAGTAAAGATTAGTGTAAAGATAAGTGTAAAGATGAGAGTAAAGATTATAGTAATGATGAGAGTAAAGATGATTGTAAAGATGAGTGTAAAGATGAGAGTAAAGATTAGTGTAAAGATGATAGTAATGATGAGTGTAAAGATGAGAGTAAAGATGAGTGTAAAGATGAGTGTAAAGATAAGAGTAAAGATGAGTGTAAAGATAAGAGTAAAGATGAGTGTAAAGATTAGTGTAATGATGAGAGTAAAGATGAGTGTAACGATGAGAGTAAAGATTAGTGTAAAGATGATAGTAAAGATGAGTGTAAAGATTAGTGTATAGATGATAGTAAAGATGATAGTAAAGATGAGATTAAAGATGAGTGTAAAGATGAGAGTAAAGATGAGTGTAAAGATGAGAGTAAAGATGAGAGTAAAGATTAGTGTAAAGATGAGTGTAAAGATGAGAGTAAAGATGAGAGTAAAGATGATAGTAATGATGAGAGTAAAGATGATTGTAAAGATGAGTGTAAAGATGAGAGTAAAGATGATAGTAAAGATGAGATTAAAGATGAGTGTAAATATGAGAGTAAAGATTAGTGTAAAGATGAGAGTAAAGATGAGAGTAAAGATTAGTGCAAAGATGAGTGTAAAGATGATTGTAAAGATGATAGTAAAGATGATTGTAAAGATGAGTGTAAAGATGAGTGTAAAGATGAGAGTAAAGATTAGTGTAAAGATGAGTGTAATGATGAGAGTAAAGATGATAGTAATGATGAGAGTAAAGATGATAGTAATGATGAGTGTAAAGATGAGTGTAAAGATGAGAGTAAAGATGAGAGTAAAGATGCGAGTAAAGATTAGCGTAAAGATGAGTGTAAAGATGAGAGTAATGATGAGAGTAAAGATGATTGTAAAGATGAGTGTAAAGATGAGTGTAAAGATGAGAGTAAAGATTAGTGTAAAGATGAGTGTAATGTTGAGAGTAAAGATGAGAGTAAAGATGATAGTAATGATGAGAGTAAAGATGATAGTAATGATGAGTGTAAAGATGAGTGTAAAGATGAGAGTAAAGATGAGAGTAAAGATGAGAGTAAAGATGAGTGTAAAGATGAGTGTAAAGATGAGAGTAATGATGAGAGTAAAGATGATTGTAAAGATGAGTGTAAAGATGAGTGTAAAGATGAGAGTAAAGATTAGTGTAAAGATGAGTGTAATGTTGAGAGTAAAGATGATAGTAATGATGAGAGTAAAGATGATAGTAATGATGAGTGTAAAGATGAGTGTAAAGATGAGAGTAAAGATTATAGTAATGATGAGAGTAAAGATGAGTGTAAAGATGAGAGTAAAGATTAGTGTAAAGATGATAGTAAAGATTAGTGTAAAGATGAGAGTAATGATGAGTGTAACGATGAGAGTAAAGATGAGTGTAAAGATGAGAGTAAAGATTAGTGTAAAGATGATAGTAAAGATTAGTGTAAAGATGATAGTAAAGATGAGTGTAAAGATTAGTGTAACGATGATAGTAATGATGAGAGGATGGTGGAGACAGTTTCCACATGTTCTCCATTGGTGAGGAGGGGGGCGTGGTCCTGTCTGTTTTTCCTGAAGTCCATAATTAGTTCTTTAGTTTTATGTACATTCAGTGTCAGATTATTCCGTGAGCACCAGGCGGACAGGTTCTCTACTTCAGCCCTGTATGCAGCCCTGTATGCCGTTCATCCCCTCCGGAGAGGAGCCCAACCACGGTGGTATCATCCGCAAACTTGATGATAGTGTTGTTTGGGTGGGATGGAGTACAGTCGTAGGTGTACAGGGCATACAGTAGAGGGCTCAGCACACAGCTCTGAGGGGATCCAGTGCTGAGTGTGAGCATGGTGGAAAGGTGGGGGCCGAGTCTGACAGACTGTGGTCTGTTTGTGAGGAAGTGTTTAATCCAGGTGAAGGTGGGGGAGGGGA
>NC_080731.1:22744698-22759698 GCF_019097595.1 Hemibagrus wyckioides
ACACATACACACGCACACACATGCACACACATACACACACGCACACACACACACACACATACACACACACACTTGCACACACACATGCACATACACACACACGCACACACATGCACATACACACACACGCACACACATGCACACACACACGCACACACATATACACACACATATACACACGCACACACACACATGCACACACACACACACACGCACACACATGCACACGCACACACATGCACACGCACACACACATGCACACACACATGCACACACACACATGCACACACACATGCACACACACACATGCACACACACATGCGCACGCACACACACACGCACGCACGCACACACACACACACACACATTTTTCCTTCACCTTATGATTAGATGTGTTGCTATTTTACCTCATTTCACTTCAGATAATTTACAACAAACACTTTGTTTTGTGTTTCTGTTTTACCACGTTCCACTTCCTAAAATATCAGTGTGTAAGCCTAACCCCAGCACACACACACACACACACACACACACACCCCTCCCATCCTGCTGTGTGATGTAAGTATATTAAAGCCCCTCTGTGTTCCTCAGCTGTCTTGTGGAGGATCAGCTCACAGAAACACACACACTCTCTCTCTCTCTTCAGGTAAAACACCCTTCACTACTTTACTGCTTTATTAGGATATTTACACCGCTGCATGTTTGTCAGTTTGTTTGTGTGTATTTGAGTGTGTGTGTGTGTGTGTGTGTTTTCAACAGCACTATGAGTGATCTCTACACAGTGGAGTTAACCGCTCCTGGACCATGGGGTTTCAGACTACAGGGTGGAAAAGACTTCAGCATGCCGCTCACCATCTCACGAGTGAGACACACACACACAAAAACACACACACACACACAAACACAAACACACACACACAAACAAACACACACACAAACACAAACACACACACACACACACACATACACAAACACGCACACACAAACACACACAAACACAAACACACACACATACACATACACAAACACGCACACACAAACACACACACACACAAACACACACAAACACACACACACACACATACAAAAACACACACACACACACACACTCTTTCTTGACTGTTGTCATTTTTCTTCCTCTGTCCTTTGTCTGTCTCTCCTTGTATTTCTCTCTCTGCCTGTCTGTCTCTCCTTGTATTTTTCTCTTAGCCTGTCTGTCTCTCCTTGTATTTCTCTGTCTGCCTGTCTGTCTCTCCTTGTATTTCTCTCTCTGCCTGTCTGTCTCTCCTTGTATTTCTCTCTTAGCCTGTCTGTCTCTCCTTGTATTTCTCTTTTAACCTGTCTGTCTCTCCTTGTATTTCTCTCTTAGCCTGTCTGTCTCTCCTTGTATTTCTCTTTTAACCTGTCTGTCTCTCCTTGTATTTCTCTCTTAGCCTGTCTGTCTCTCCTTGTATTTCTCTTTTAACCTGTCTGTCTCTCCTTGTATTTCTCTCTTAGCCTGTCTGTCTCTCCTTGTATTTCTCTTTTAACCTGTCTGTCTCTCCTTGTATTTCTCTCTTAGCCTGTCTGTCTCTCCTTGTATTTCTCTTTTAACCTGTCTGTCTCTCCTTGTATTTCTCTCTTAGCCTGTCTGTCTCTCCTTGTATTTCTCTTTTAACCTGTCTGTCTCTCCTTGTATTTCTCTCTTAGCCTGTCTGTCTCTCCTTGTATTTCTCTTTTAACCTGTCTGTCTCTCCTTGTATTTCTCTCTTAGCCTGTCTGTCTCTCCTTGTATTTCTCTTTTAACCTGTCTGTCTCTCCTTGTATTTCTCTCTTAGCCTGTCTGTCTCTCCTTGTATTTCTCTTTTAACCTGTCTGTCTCTCCTTGTATTTCTCTCTTAACCTGTCTGTCTCTCCTTGTATTTCTCTCTTAGCCTGTCTGTCTCTCCTTGTATTTCTCTTTTAACCTGTCTGTCTCTCCTTGTATTTCTCTCTTAGCCTGTCTGTCTCTCCTTGTATTTCTCTTTTAACCTGTCTGTCTCTCCTTGTATTTCTCTCTTAACCTGTCTGTCTCTCCTTGTATTTCTCTCTTAGCCTGTCTGTCTCTCCTTGTATTTCTCTTTTAACCTGTCTGTCTCTCCTTGTATTTCTCTCTTAACCTGTCTGTCTCTCCTTGTATTTCTCTCTTAACCTGTCTGTCTCTCCTTGTATTTCTCTCTTAGCCTGTCTGTCTCTCCTTGTATTTCTCTTTTAACCTGTCTGTCTCTCCTTGTATTTCTCTCTTAGCCTGTCTGTCTCTCCTTGTATTTCTCTCTCAGCCTGTCTGTCTCTCTCTGTAAATGTATCAGTTACAGGATAATACACACACTCTGACATCACACACTCTTCTGGTCTCTCTGGTATGCCTGTAATTCTCATGATGCCATTTTGCCAAGAGCAGATGAAAAGAGCTCCCTGACTGATTTTCCAGCTGTGTGTGTGTGTGTGTGTGTGTGTGTGTGTGTGTGTGTGTGTAGCTGACAGACAATGGTAAGGCGAGTAAAGCAGGTGTTGCCGTTGGTGATGCTGTCATCTCCATAGGGGACCTGAAAACAGAAGAACTGAATCATCTGGAGGCTCAGAGCAAGATCAAGGAGTGTAAAGGCAACCTGAAACTCACACTGCAGAGGTACACACACACACGCTAGAAAAAATTATTTCCTGTAATTATTCCCCACCTAACACTTCGGGGTTTGTAGTTATAGTGAAGTAATCAATTCAGGGAGTTCCTCTTCCAATCATAATAACATTATGACCACCTGCCTAATATTGTGTTGGTCCTCCTTTCACTGCTAAAACAGCCCTGACCAGTCCAGGCATGGACTCCACTAGATCCCTGAAGGTGTGCTGTGGGATCTGGCACCAAGATGTTAGCAGCAGATCCTTTAAGTCCTGTAAGTTGCGAGGTCTGACCTCCATGGATGGGACTTGTTTGTCCAGAACATGCTGGATTGGACTGAGATCTGGGGAATTTGGAGGCGGAGTCAACACCTCAAACTGGTTGTTGTGGTCATCAAACCATTCCTGAACCATTTCTGCTTTGTGTCACGGAGCATTATCCTGCTGAAAGAGACCACAGCCATCAGGGAATACCGTTTCCATGAAAGGGTGTACATGGTCTGGAACAATGCTTAGGAAGGTGGTACGTGTCAAAGGAACATCCACATGGATGCAGGACCCAAGATTTCCCAGCAGAACACTGACCAAAGCAGGACACTGCCTCCGCCGGCTCACCTTCATCCCATAGTGCATCAATGAGCCTTGACCGTCCATGACCCTGTCACCGGTTCACCACTGTTCCTTCCTTGGAGCCCTTTTGTGGGAACACCCCACAAGAGCTGCTCTGATCCAGTGGTCTAGCCATCACAATTTGGCCCTTTTGGTCAAACTCACTCAAATCCTTACGCTTGTCCATTTTTCCTGCTTCTAACATCAACTTTGAAGACAAAATGTTGACTTGCTGCCTAATATATCCCACCCACTAACAGGTGCCATGATGAGGAGATCATCAGTCTTATTCACCTCACCTGGTGAATAATGGTCATAATGTTATGGCTGATCGGTGTAATATATATAAATATATATTATTATTGTTGTTGTTGTTGTTGTTGTGTTTCATACACAGCTGGTGTAAATAAACATTTGATAGCCATCTTCTCAAGCATCTTCTTCTCCCCGGTTCCAGGATTTATACTGGAATAATGACAGGACTAAAAGGATCAGCATTTTTACTGGATCTGTACACAACTGAAGGAAAAGTTATTACACAATAATCATAAATACTAATGTCCAGAGCAGAGAAGAAACATCTCCATCCCTGAGACCCGGTCAGGACCTGGAGCAGTAATGACCTCAGATAAAGAAAAGAGCAGTGATGTTCTCAGATTCAGGGCTTGGACATGTGGAGACATCTGTAGGTGTAGGGATGGGCAGTGCAGAGGATTCAGTGGAGGAGTGGAGGTGTGGTCAGGTGATGGAGTGATGAGATGGAGGTGTGATCAGGTGATGGAGTGATGAGATGGAGGTGTGGTCAGGTGATGGAGTGTTGAGATGGAGGTGTGGTCAAGTGATGGAGTGATGAGATGGAGGTGTGGTAGGTGATGGAGTAATGAGATGGAAGTGTGGTCAGGTGATGGAGTGATAAGATAGGTGAAAGTGCGTTTAGGTGATGGACTGATAAGATGTAGATGTGGTCAGATGATGGAGTGATAAGATGGAGGTGTGGCCAGGTGATGGAGTGATAAGATGGAGGTGTGGTCAGATGATGGAGTGATTAGGTTCAGCAATGGTCAGGTTCAGCTGTGGTCAAGTGGATGGAGGTGTGATCAGGTGATGGAGTGATAATATAGAGGTGTGATCAGATGAATAGGAGAACATGTGATCAGGTTCAGCTGTGGTCAGTTACAGCAGTGGTCAGGTCCAGCTGTGGTCTGGTTCAGCAATGGTCAGATTGAGCAGTGGTCAGGTGGAGGTTTTCCGAGGTTCTGCTGTGGTCAGGTGGAGGTTTTCTGAGGTTGAGCAGTGGATGGAAGTGTGGTCAGGTTGAGCTGTGGATGAAGGTGTGGTCAGATGATTAGGTCAGGATGAGAAGTGGTCAGGTGGATATTTTCTGATGTTCAGCTGTGGATGGAGGTGTGGTCAGATGGAGGTTCTCTGATGTTCAGCTGTGGATGGAGGTGTGGTCAGGTTGAGCAGTGGATGAAGGTGTGGTCAGTTGGCGGTTTTCTGAGGTTGAGTAATGGATAGAGTTGTGCTCAGGTGGAGGTTTTGGAGTGCTGGAGATCTCAGCAGTGGGTGGTGAAGCTCCTCCTGCAGTCTGTTGATCTGATATTTAATAATGATAAGTAAATAAACCTGACAGATTCATTACAATTTTTTATTATTAGAACAGATTTCTCACTGTCAGCGGCATTCGAACCCTGTGTGTGTGTGTGCGTGTGTGTGTGTGTGTGTGCGTGTGTGTGCGTGTGTGCGTGTGTGTGTGCGTGCTGCAGTATCTGTTACTCTCTGACATGTGATGTATGAAATGAAGACCCCTCTGTATCACTCCTCAGGTCCTGCTTAGTCTGAGTATTGACCGCTCTGACTGTGTCCATCATGTTTTGTGTGTTTTCAGAGCAGCCAGTGTTCCCAAACCTGCTGCAGCACAGAAGGTACGGTGACACAGCATGGTGGACGTGTGTGTGGACATCTTTTTATATCTTGGTGGAGACCAAATGTTCCTACGGAGATAGCATTATTTGACACTTTTGACCTCGTGGGGACATTTGGCTGGTCATCACAACAAACCTTCAGTTTTTGTTTTAACAAGTTTTCCTTTTAGTTATGCTAGTTACAGTCACGTTAGTTTAGCATCAGATAGCTTCATTCATTAGTTTGGGAACAGAAGGTCCTCACAAGGATAGTAAAACCAAGTAAGTGTTATATAACTTATATTTAGAACAGGGTAAAACTATCTGTGCTGTGTTTTTGTGTGTGTGTGTGTGTGTGTGTGTGTACGTGTGTGTGTGTGTGTGTGTGTGTGTGTGTGTGTGTGTGTGTGTGTGTGTGTGTGTGTGTGTGTGAGAGAGAGAGAGAGAGAGAGAGAGAGAGAGCAGACGTTAAGCAGTAGTTCTTCACAGGCACATTACTGGGCAAGAGAAATGGGTCTCTGATTACACATCACCCTCACCCCATCTCACTGAGGACCTTTAATTCATTTACATACAACAGTAAACACATGACGACTGATGTAAAGTAGCATGTGGTGATGGTGATGATGATGGTGATGATGGTGATGAAGGTGATGATGATGATGGTGATGATGATGATGGTGATGATGATGGTGATGATGATGAAGGTGATGATGATGGTGATGATGATGATCTTAACTGTGTTTCTCTTCTTTCTACTCCACAGACAACTACAGTAACATCAATGTTAGTATGATGTGTGTGTGTGTGTGTGTGTGTTAGTATATATTATCAATACAGCAATTGTGTTAACTGTGTGTGTGTGTGTGTGTGTGTGTGTGTGTGTCTTGAAGCACGAGTGTTACAGTCCCTAAGCCTCCAGTAAACAGGTAAGCACCTTCACACACCTCGAGTCATGCACACTTCACTAATTGCTCACTAATCACCAAACTGACCAATCCCAGCACTGAGCCCAGAAAGCTCCGCCCACAGTCGGTCCTGGTGTAGAGTTGAACAGTAACTGGTGGAACTGCGCTAACACTAAACAGCGCTTTCAGTCTTCACAAGATTTTTCCACATGCTCAGTGCTCGTGAGTCCCGTGTAGGAAACACGATGTTCTAGAAAGTTCCAGTCATTACAGAATCACCTGAACTCCTGCACCTTCTTTTCACTCTTACTTGTGTGTGTGAGTGTAACACACACTCTTACTTACTCTGTGTGTGTGTGTGTGTGTGTGTGTGTGTAGGGTGATCCGTAAGCCCATTATACAGACAGATATCGGGTTCTACCACGAGGCATCTCACGCTGATGCGAGCAGGAAACGCATCATGGAGGACACGGAGGACTGGAGACCCAGAACAGGGACATCCCAGTCACGTTCATTCCATATCCTCGCCCAGATCACCGGCACTGAGGGTGTGTGTGTGTGTGTGTGTGTTTGAAGGGCGAGGGCTTTAGAAGAGTGTTTCTAAATCAGGTGTGTTTCCCTACAGCTCTGCCAGAGGAAGTGGTCTCAAAGAAGAGTGCAGTGAAGTAAGTGATAAGTCCCTCCTCCATTCCTACATATAGTGATAAGCCCCTCCCCCATTCCTACATACAGTGATAAGCCCCTCCCTCATTTCTACATACAGTGATAAGCCCCTCCCCCATTCCTACATACAGTGATAAGCCCTTCCCCCATTCCTACATACAGTGATAAGCCCCTCCCTCATTCCTACAGACAGTGATAAGCCCCTCCCTCATTCCTACAGACAGTGATAAGCCCCTCCCTCATTCCTACAGACAGTGATAAGCCCCTCCCTCATTCCTACAGACAGTGATAAGCCCCTTCCTAGTCTCTACATACTTATTGGTCAGTTCTTGTTTGGGTTGTATGTCCTTTCATATTTCTTGTTTCTCTCTCTCTCCTCTCTCTCTGTCTCGCTCTCTTTCTCCTCTCTATCTCTCTTTCTCTCTCTCTCTCTCTCCTCTCTTTCTCTTTCTCTTTCTCCTCTCTCTCTCTCTCTCTCTCTCTCTCTCTTTCCCTCTTTTTGTGATGAACAGAGAGATGAAGAAGATTAAAGTTGGTCCTCAGTATCATAAACTGAGAGACTGGCACCATGGAGTTTCTGCTCAAACCCTCAACGTGCTCAGTCTCGTCTAGTGTGTGTGTGTGTGTGTGTGTGTTCATGCATGTGTGTGTGTAAATCTGTATTAAGTGGTGTTTGTGGAGCTCGGCGTGTTCAGTGAGGAGAAATCCTGGAGGCTTTATGAAAGCATGTGTTTTGTTAGCAGTTAGCAGTAAACTAGCCAGCTTTAATGGTCAGGAGTTTCTGCATTGTCTCTCTCACAGAGCCGTAAGGTTTCCTCTCAGTGTGAGAAGTTTAAGCCTATGAAGTGTCTGTGTGGATGTGAAGGAAACACATCATGTGAGCTGTGGGATCATCACACACAGCAACTTCACGCTGATGGAGATCTTTCTCTGCTTTATGGAACTTGGGAATTGGAGTTAAGAGCTTTAGTCAGATGCAGCGTTACTCACATGAGCAACAGCTGAGCTAAATAGCTAGCATGGTGTTTAGCTGCTATCTACACTGCTCTGAATAAAACTGTATCTTACAGAATTAGATGTGTTGCTGTTAGCATTACATACAAAATGTGAGATTAGCATGGTAGCAGTTCCCCTCATGCTAGCATGACTAGCCACACTGTACTCCCGAAAGTTAGCATTTAGCCTGGTGTGTGTTAAATTGTTTTTTATTTGTTGTTGTTTGTTTTTTGCTAAGTCACATATTTCATGGATGTTTTTCTGTTTCTTTTTCTGTGATGATGCAATAAACGTGTTTGCGTGTCCTCCATCTTTCTCATTAATTTCTCATGCAAAACACTCAATCATTCAGATAAATTGGCTGAAGGGGTATTGAATCTCTATCTCTCTCTCTCTCTCTCTCTCTCTCTCTCTCTCTGTCGTTCTCTTTCCTCCATATCTTTCTTCTATCATATCTTTCTATCTTTCTTTCTCTCTCATTCTCTTTCACCCCGCACCCCCCACCATACCCATTTACATTTACATATCTGGTAATTGTAAGACGCTCTTATCTCAAAAATGCTTTAAGTCTCTATCAATAGGTGTGTTTACATAGACACTTTTTAATCAGATCGGACTGAATTCAATCAGATTGACGAATCCAATCGCAGCATTTACATGAACGTGGTATAAAGTAATCAGATTGTTATGCGCGTTTACATGACACATGATTAGAATCAGATTAGATCTTTTGACATGTGCACAGTCCACGATTCCCGCTGACCACAGACCAGTTTTGCTTAGTGCCCGCCATTGTACCTACGACAACATCCGTATGTCATACGTCATTCTTGCGCCATTGCACATGCGCAGAACTTTCCAGGAACATATTCCATCCGATTAAGTGTTTACACGTCCTCTCGATCGGACTAAAAATGGTTTAAACCACCCCTTACCATCCGATTGAAATTTTAATCAGATGTGGCAAATTCCATCCGATTGACGTGTTTACATGACACTTTTTTAATCTGATTGTGCTTCTAGTCCTGTTACCATCGGATTACAAGTGTCCATGTAAACGCACCTACTGAATACATTAACACTGGTTCAATAGATTACAGACTCAGGATACCATTAGCCTAAAAGTAAGTTGGTGTGTGTGTTTTTATTAAACATATAACAATACATAAAAACAGGTATAGATAAGAACTAGTTTAAGTGCTTCAGGAAGAGGTAGGTCTTCAGACATCATTTGAAGATGGTCAGTGACTCGGCTGTTCGGACATCTAGGGAAATTTCATTCCACCACTTCTGTGCCAGAACAGAGAAGAGTCTAGATGAATACCTACCTTTTACCCTGAGAGATCGTGGGACCAGTCGGGCAGTGCTAATGAATCTGAGGGAGCGAGGTGCAGTGTGAGGAGTAATAAGATCTTTGAGGTAAGATGGTGCTGGTCCAGTCTTGGCTTTGTAGGTAAGCATCAGTGCTTTGAATCTGATGCAGCTACCGGAAGCCAATGGAGGGAACGCAGCAGTGGGGTGGTGTGGGAGAACTTAGGCAGGTTGAATACAAGCCATGCAGCTGCATTTTGGATCATTCAGAGTGGGCAAATTGCATTCAGAGGAAGACCAGTAAAGAGGTGCAGTAGTCCAGTCTCAAAATAACCGGAGACTGAACAAGCACTTGAGTAGCCTGTATGGATAGGAATGGTCAAATTCTTCTGATGTTGTTCAGAAGAAACCATCATGAGTGTCACATTAGCAACATGGGAGGAAAAGGACAGTTGGTGGTTCATGGTTACCCCGAGGTTGTGAGCAGTGGCTGAAGGGGAGATCATGGAGTTGTTCAGTTGGTCACCTGGGATGACTAGCAATTTAGTTTTGCTGGGATTGAGTTTCAGCTGATGAGCTGTCATCCAAGATGAAATGTCCACCAGACACGCTGAGATCCGAGCAGAAGCTGTGGTATCTGAGGGAGGGAAGGAGAAGATAAGTTGGGTGTCATCAGCATAGCAGTTGTCAGAGAACCCATGTGAGGATATAACTTTGCCAAGAGAGTGAGTGTATAGGGGAAAAAGGAGAGGACCAAGTACTGAGCCTTGTGGTACACCAGTGGAGAGTCTGTGTGGAGCAGATGTCAATCCCTTCCATGTTACCTGATATGAGCAACCATCCAGGTAGGAAGAAAACCATTCCTATTCTGTTCCACAAATTCCAAGACTCCTAAGGGTGGATAAGGGAGTCTTGTGGTTAACTGTGGTTAAATGCTGCAGAAAGGTGGAGAAGGATGAGGACCGATGAAGCTTGACTGATCTAGCAGCATGTAGTTTCTCAGTGGCCACCAAAAGGGCAGTCTCTGTGGAATGTGCTGCTTTGAAGCCAGACAGGTTGGGATCATGGAGGTTATTCCGCAGGAGATGGTCAGACTGCTAATAATAAACAATGCGTTCGAGAATTTTTGAAAGAAAGGAAAGAAGTGATACCGGTCTGTAGTTACTGATGTCTGAGGAATCCAGAGCAGGTTTATTCAGTATGGGGATAACCCTTGCTTTCTTAAAGGCAGTTGGTACCTGACCAGATGTTATGGATCCATTGATGACTGTGGTGATGAAGGGCAGGAGGTCAGGTGAGATGGTCTGGAGTATAGTGGGCAGGTGGTAGGATTGCAGGACTGGATAATTTGCAAAGCCTCTTCTGCTGCTATGGTTGAGAGATCCTTTGATAAAAAAGGAGTCCTGGCTGTGTAATGTAGATGAAGTTGGGGCAGGCATGAAGGTCTGGCAGATATTCTCAATCTTATCTGTATAAAAAGTGGCAAAATCTTGGGCGGTCAGGGAGGATGGAGCAGGAGGGGTTGGAGGGTTGAGTAGTGCAGAGAAGATGTTGTGGAGCTTTTGGGGATCTTGTGCAGAAGCTTTGAGCTTTTCCTTATAGAAGGAAGTCTTGGCAGAAGTCACGTCCGAAGAGATTCTGGACAGAAGCATACGATAAAAGATGAGATCTGCGTCCAGTCGAGATTTCTTCCACTTCCTCTCTGCTGTTCGTAGTTCTCTCCAGTTGTTGCAAAGCCAAGGATCTGACAGCCAAGGAGCAGGACAAGAAGTCTTCCTGCGTTTAGTGGACAAGGGGCAGAGAAGGTCCATAGTTGATGAAAGAGAGGAGAGAATAGTGTCTGTAGCTGAGTCTAGGAGTAAGGAGAAAAAGGAGTCGTAGTCAGGAAGAGATGAAAGAGTGCAGGAAGCTACAGAGGAAGGAGAGATAGATTGAAGGTTCCAGCAGACAAGAGAGGGATGCTGGGAGTTACGTTGAGGTAGGACAGGGAGAATGATAGTGAAGTATACCAAGTAATGAACTGAGATATGAAGTGGGGTAGCAGTCATGTCTGTAGCTGGGGAAGGACAGGTGAAGACCAGGATGTTTCCTCCCTTGTGTGTGGGAAGGCAGCTGTTGAATGACAAGGAGAACGAATTCAGAAGAGTCAGAAGGCCAAAAGACTGAAGCTTGTCGGCTGGGAAGTCATCTCTCTGATTTACACATGACTTTGCTGCAGAAAGCTTGGCTTTACTCGACTTCCTGTATCAGGATCAGTGCTGAGTGTTTGGAGAAATCTGCTCAGAACTCTTCGGAGTGGTTTTATTGTGTTCTGCTTCCCCCTGGTGGCTAAAGTCGGTATTGCACATGAAAAAGCTGCCTGTGTGTGTGTGTGTGTGTGTGTGTGTGTGTGTAAAGTGAGCTCTGAGACAAAGGATTAACGTCACTCTTCCTCCTCCTGAGTCCAGGGTTAGAGTTATTACTGTTGTTTAATACACACTCACTCACCAGGTGAAACCTGAAAAGATTAGTGGAGTAGCCACAGTGACCATGTGTGTCCATCTGAGGATAAAATGCTACATGATCTGAAAATAATGTTTTGTGGTCAAAATAACCACACAAACAAATTTAATGCCATGCCCTGACCAAGGTCCTCAATTACTGAGGGCACTGAATATTCAGATCAGATTATCATTGGATTAAAACGAGGTGTGTGTGTGTGTGTGTGTGTGTGTATTGGGGATGTGGACCTACATGAGCGCTGGTAGGTCACATGACCATCACCTCTTTAACACACTCAGTGCTGCGTGACTCTGTAGTAAATGTTGTGAAAGAGTAATGACTCATAATCACATAATCTGGTGTCCAGAAGAGGAAGAGTTCCTCCTGAGTCCGGTTCCTCTCTCGGTTTCCTCCTCATGACACCTCACACTCGCTCTTCAGGGATCCTGCTCTGTGACAGTGACCACTGCTTTAACAGCTCTGTGAGAGTGACCACTGCTGCAATGGCTCTGTGACAGTGACCACTGCTTTAACAGCTCTGTGACAGTGACCACTGCTTCAATGGCTCTGTGACAGTGTTCACTGTTGTAACAGCTCTGTGACAGTGACCACTGCTGTAACGGCTCTGTGACAGTGACCACTGCTTCAATGGCTCTGTGACAGTGACCACTGCTGTAACGGCTCTGTGACAGTGACCACTGCTTCAATGGCTCTGTGACAGTGACCACTGCTGTAACGGCTCTGTGACAGTGACCACTGCTTCAATGGCTCTGTGACAGTGTTCACTGTTGTAACAGCTCTGTGACAGTGACCATTGCTGTAACGGCTCTTTGACAGTGACCACTGCTTCAATGGCTCTGTGACAGTGACCACTGCTTCAATGGCTCTGTGACAGTGTTCACTGTTGTAACAGCTCTGTGACAGTGACCATTGCTGTAACGGCTCTTTGACAGTGACCACTGCTTCAATGGCTCTGGGACAGTGACCACTGCTTTAACGGCTTTGTGACAGTGACCACTGCTTCAACAGCTTTGTGACAGTCACCACTGCTGTAACGGCTCTGTGACAGTGACCACTGCTTTAACAGCTAATTAAAACACAGAGATCTGGACTAAAACCCTGGACAAGTTGCTTCTCTGGAGCGACTAAAAACTTCAGAACTTTTTTAGAGGATGTAAAATGCGGTGTAATGGTTCCAGACCCGTGCACACACACTCGGTCATACACGGCTGGGATAGTGTAATGGTTCCAAACCCGTGCACACACACTCAGTCATACACAGCTGGGATAGTGTAATGGTTCCAGACCCGTGCACACACACTCGGTCATACACGGCTGGGATAGTGTAATGGTTCCAAACCCGTGCACACACACTCGGTCATACACAGCTGGGATAGTGTAATGGTTCCAGACCCGTGCACACACACTCGGTCATACACGGCTGGGATAGTGTAATGGTTCCAGACTCCTGCACACACGGCTCACACGGCTCAGACATGGCTGAGATGATGGATTCGCATGGACACTAATCCTGTTACTCTCTGAACTCTAAGGAGACCAGCTGAAGCTCTTCACACACACCCAAAGTGTTTTATTAGCAGAGAATTAAAGCCTTGAAATTCAAATAACACACAGAAACCTTTCATTTAGTACAAAAGAATCCCACACACACACACAAACACACACACACACACGTCCATCATAAGCAGCACAACAAACTGGTACAGAAACATCGTTATTGTGGATTTAAATTTAATTCAGGTGCTGCAAAAGATCACTCTCTCTCTCTCTCTCTCTCTCTCTCACACACACACACAATATTTGGTGATGGAATGTTGTTAATCCTCCTTTTCTACTATCAGTCAGAATCTTCATCATCCAGATACTCCTCAGCATTGCTGTGTGTGCGCGTAATCACTGCAACACACACACACACACACACAATTATTTAGGGTGTGTTGTAGTAAGTGTTTAAAGTGTTAGTAGTGTTTGTTTTCATGTGTGTGTGTGTGTGTGTGTGTGTGAGTGTGTGTGTGTGAGTGGAGGCTCACCGCTGCCCTGCTTCCTCTTCAGCAGAGATGCACACTGAGCGTTAGTGGCCATCTGCAGAGCCGTCTTCTTCTCATTATTCAACACATCTGTCCGGGCATCTACACACACACACACACAGAGACAAGGGATTTAGGATCGTTCAGATACATTACACAACACACAGAGGCTACAGAATGGTGTGTGTGTGTGTGTGTGTGTGTGTGTGTGTGTGTGTTGGCATACTCCTGTTTAAAAGCATCTCCACGATGTCTGAATATCCTTTCCAGGCAGCAGCATGCAGAGCTGTGTCTCCCAGTTTATTCTGAACACACACACACACACACAGGAGTTTAATGAGAAGTTTAATGAGAAAATCATTTATTACACACATAACTAATGTTTTATTTTTATTATTATTATTATTATTATTCTTTACCTGCTGATTAATCTCACAGTTGGGCTGGTTCAGTAGCAGCTCCACCACATCTATACACACACACACACACACGCGTTATGTAAGTTACAGAGCTGTTACTTGTGTGTGTGTGTGTGTGTGTGTGTGGAGGTCCAGTAAACTGCTGGTAGGTCAGTTGTGAGGACAGTTGTGAGGTCAGTCTGTTGTGTGTTTTCTACCCTGAAGATAATTGGGTTTGAGATTAAAAGATGAAGATGAGATGAAGGATCAGAATTTCATCATCATCATCATCGTCTCCCGCTTATCCGTAGCCGGGTCGCGGGGGCAGCAGTCTAAGCAGGGATACCCAGACTTCCCTCTCCCTAGACACTTCCTCCAACTATTCCGGAGGAATTCCAAGGCGTTCCCAGGTCAGCCGAGAGACATAGTCCCTCCAGCGTGTCCTGGGTCTTCCCCGGGGTCTCTTCCCATTGGGGCATCCCCGGAACACCTCCCCTGGGAGACGAACAGGGGATCGGAATTTTATTTCCTGAAATTTACGTCTAGACGTGTTCAACATCTTAAACCTGCTGTCCGAGACACACGGTCACGGCGAGCAAAAGTATTGGAGCGGACAGTTTTACAGTAAATAACACGTCACATTCCACTAAGTGCTGACATCAACAATCTGATGTCACACACAATCACCACACAGATGACATCACCAAACTGCTGCTTTCTTCTCCTGTGGAGCTTTTCCAGGTTTGTAGCTCAGCTTCTTTCAGTAGTTTCAGGAGGTTTCTGCCTTCAGGCTCCTCTTCAGGAGGTGAGATGTTCCTCAGTCTGGTTCAGTTCTGCTGATCTTCAGGAGGTGAGATGTTCCTCAGTCTGGTTCAGTTCTGCTGATCTTCAGGAGGTGAGATGTTCCTCAGTCTGGTTCAGTTCTGCTGATCTACAGGAGGTGAGATGTTCCTCAGTCTGGTTCAGTTCTGCTGATCTTTAGGAGGTGAGATGTTCCTCAGTCTGGTTCAGTTCTGCTGATCTTTAGGAGGTGAGATGTTCCTCA
>NC_080731.1:22764698-22772198 GCF_019097595.1 Hemibagrus wyckioides
GGGTCAAAGGTAAACAACGCTCTGAAGACTTTCACTTGACCTGCAAACATACATACACACACACACACACACACACACCAGGAACTGATTGGGTAACAGCTGCTTTCTGTGACAGCTTTGCATAAAACCTCACTACGAGCGTGCCTAAACCTGTTAGCTCTCTCTCTCACACACACACACAAACACATACACACACACACACACACACTGACACACTCTGCTCACACTGAGAACTCAACATACATTACACTTATTCAGTCTTTAACTGGGTTGTGGTCCATCAGCTAGCATGCTGTGACGTTAACAGTGCAGTGTCTCACGCACACACACACACACACACACTGCCATCTCGTGGCTAAAGCACTCTACCGTCACCATACACACAGTGAAACACTTCAGTCTCAATATTCTTATTCATTCCTGAAGTGTACTCACACACACACACACACACACCCCTGCAGGTTATTACAGTATAATGACCAGAATGAGTTGTGTTGGTCAGTGAGCTGAAGTCGTGTCTCCAGATCCCGGAAGTGAGTGCTGAGTAAAGCCGGAGTGTAAGTGTAGCGTTATTCAGTAAGTCTATCGGTTATAACATGTTTATAACTGCAGTTATAGCGCCCGAGCAGAGTGTGTACACTTCATTACTTTATATCAGAGCTGCAAAGGCTGCAGGAACACGGAACTTCAGCACACATCAACATGTCCCGAGCTTCCCCGGAGTGTGTGTGTGTGTGTGTGTGTGATGGAGCGGTCACTCACCTGGCTTGGCCGGTTTTGGAGGAGGTTTGGACATTGTGATGTTCTGAGAGAAACCGGAGCTCCTGTTATAACCCTTTATTACGGAATACACGGAGAAACGGCGGATGGGCGCAGCCAGCAATGAGGAAGCGGGAAATGCGGAAGTGGCGCTGTGCGCATGCGCGACATCTCTGTGCGCGTTCACGCTGGCCTTGGTGAACTCATTCCGGTCACTACGCAGCGTCCTGTGTGTGTGTGTGTGTGTGTGTGTGTGATTTTACTGACCCCTGCTCGGTACAGCAGTGTGTTCAGGTCCATGATAATGTCCGGCTGTTTCTCCTTCTGTTTATACTCTAATTAACAAAATATAATCAAATTGCAAGAAATGGTCAGAGAGGCTGAACGTCCAGCTTCAAACTGACCAGAGTCATGACTGAGAAAGAGGCAGTGAGCGGGTCAGGGCTTAAAGTCAATCAGTCAATTAAACAATCAATCAATTAATCAAACCAATTATCAATCAATGTGTTGTGATTATGTGTTTTAAATTGATGCTCATACAGACCTCTCATACACACACACACACACACTGCTCATACACACATACACACACACACACACACTGCTCATACACACACACACACACTGCTCATACACACATACACACACTCACACACACTGCTCATACACACATACACACACTGCTCATACACACACACACACACACACACACTGCTCATACACACATACACACACACACACTGCACATACACACACACACACACACACTGCTCATACACACACACACACTGCTCATACACACACACACACACTGCTCATACACACATACACACACTGCTCATACACACACACACACACTGCTCATACACACACACACTGCTCATACATACAGACATACACACACACACACACACTTCTCATATACACACACACACACACTGCTTATACACATATACACACACACTGCTCATACATACATACACATATATACACACCCCATCATACACTACACACTACACACATATATACACACTCCATCATACACTACACACTACACACATATATACACATTCCATCATACACTACACACTACACACGTATATACACACCCCATCATACACTACACACTACACACATATATACACACTCCATCATACACTACACACTACACACATATATACACATTCCATCATACACTACACACTACACACATATATACACACTCCATCATACACTACACACTACACACATATATACACACTCCATCATACACTACACACTAAACACATATATACACACTCCATCATACACTACACACTACACACATATATACACACTCCATCATACACTACACACATATATACACACTCCATCATACACTACACACTATACACATATATACACACTCCATCATACACTACACACTACACACATATATACACACTCCATCATACACTACACACATATATACACACTCCATCATACACTACACACTAAACACATATATACACACTCCATCATACACTACACACTACACACATATATACACACTCCATCATACACTACACACTATACACATATATACACACTCCATCATACACTACACACTATACACATATATACACACTCCATCATACACTACACACTATACACATATATACACACTCCATCATACACTACACACTATACACACATATATACACACTCCATCATACACTACACACTATACACATATATACACACTCCATCATACACTACACACTATACACATATATACACACTCCATCATACACTACACACTACACACATATATACACACTCCATCATACACTACACACTATACACATATATACACACTCCATCATACACTACACACTATACACATATATACACACTCCATCATACACTACACACTACACACATATATACACACTCCATCATACACTACACACTATACACATATATACACACTCCATCATACACTACACACTACACACATATATACACACTCCATCATACACTACACACTATACACATATATACACACTCCATCATACACTATACACATACACATATATACACACTCCATCATACACTACACACTACACACATATATACACACTCCATCATACACTACACACTATACACATATATACACACTCCATCATACACTATACACATATATACACACTCCATCATACACTACACACTATACACATATATACACACTCCATCATACACTACACACTACACACATATATACACACTCCATCATACACTACACACTATACACATATACACACTCCATCATACACTACACACTACACACATATATACACACTCCATCATACACTACACACTATACAAATATATACACACTCCATCATACACTACACACTACACACATATATACACACTCCATCATACACTACACACTATACACATATATACACACTCCATCATACACTACACACATATATACACGCTCCATCATACACTACACTCTACACACACATATACACACTCCATCATACACTACACACTATACACATATATACACACTCCATCATACACTACACACTATACACATATATACACTCTCCATCATACACTACACACTACACACATATATACACACTCCATCATACACTTAGCACATATATACACACTCCATCATACACTACACACTACACACATATATACACACTCCATCATACACTACACACTATACACATATACACACTCCATCATACACTACACACTATACACATATATACACACTCCATCAGACACTACACACTACACACATATATACACTCTCCATCATACACTACACACTATACACATATACACACTCCATCATACACTACACACTACACACATATATACACACTCCATCATACACTACACACTATACACATATACACACTCCATCATACACTACACACTACACACATATATACACACTCCATCATACACTACACACTATACTCATATACACACTCCATCATACACTACACACTACACACATATTACACACTCCATCATACACTACACACTATACACATATATACACACTCCATCATACACTACACACTATACACATATATACACACTCCATCATACACTACACACTATACACATATATACACACTCCATCATACACTACACACTATAGACATATATACACACTCCATCATACACTATACACATATATACACACTCCATCATACACTACACACTATACACATATATACACACTCCATCATACACTACACACTATAGACATATATACACACTCCATCATGCTCTACACACTATACACATATACACACTCCATCATACCACTACACACTACACACATATATACACACTCCTTCATACACTACACACTATACAAATATATACACACTCCATCATACACTACACACTACACACATATATACACACTCCATCATACACTACACACTATACACATATATACACACTCCATCATACACTACACACATATATACACGCTCCATCATACACTACACTCTACACACACATATACACACTCCATCATACACTACACACTATACACATATATACACACTCCATCATACACTACACACTATACACATATATACACACTCCATCATACACTACACACTACACACATATATACACACTCCATCATACACTATACACATATATACACACTCCATCATACACTACACACTACACACATATATACACACTCCATCATACACTACACACTATACACATATACACACTCCATCATACACTACACACTATACACATATATACACACTCCATCATACACTACACACTACACACATATATACACACTCCATCATACACTACAAACTATACACATATATACACACTCCATCATACACTACAGCACTACACACATATATACACACTCCATCATACACTACACACTATACACATATACACACTCCATCATACACTACACACTACACACATATATACACACTCCATCATACACTACACACTACACACATATATACACACTCCATCATACACTACACACTATACACATATACACACTCCATCATACACTACACACTACACACATATATACACACTCCATCATACACTACACACTATACACATATACACACTCCATCATACACTACACACTACACACATATATACACACTCCATCATACACTACACACTACACACATATATACACACTCCATCATACACTACACACTATACACATATACACACTCCATCATACACTACACACTACACACATATATACACACTCCATCATACACTACACACTATACAAATATATACACACTCCATCATACACTACACACTATACACATTTATACACACTCCATCATACACTACGCACTATACACATATATACACACTCCATCATACACTACACACTATACACATATATACACACTCCATCATACACTACACACTATACACATTTATACACACTCCATCATACACTACGCACTATACACATATATACACACTCCATCATACACTACACACTATACACATATACACACTCCATCATACACTACACACTACACACATATATACACACTCCATCATACACTACACACTATACACATATACACACTCCATCATACACTACACACTACACACATATATACACACTCCATCATACACTACACACTATACAAATATATACACACTCCATCATACACTACACACTATACACATTTATACACACTCCATCATACACTACGCACTATACACATATATACACACTCCATCATACACTACACACTATACACATATATACACACTCCATCATACACTACACACTATACACATATATACACACTCCATCATACACTACACACTATACACATTTATACACACTCCATCATACACTACGCACTATACACATATATACACACTCCATCATACACTACACACTATACACATATATACACACTCCATCATACACTACACACTATACACATATATACACACTCCATCATACACTACACACTATACACATATATACACACTCCATCATACACTACACACTATACACATATATACACACTCCATCATACACTACACACTACACACATATATACACACTCCATCATACACTACACACTATACACATATACACACTCCATCATACACTAAACACTACACACATATATACACACTCCATCATACACTACACACTATACAAATATATACACACTCCATCATACACTACACACTACACACATATATACACACTCCATCATACACTACACACTATACACATATATACACACTCCATCATACACTACACACATATATACACACTCCATCATACACTACACACTATACACATATATACACACTCCATCATACACTACACACTATACACATATATACACACTCCATCATACACTACACACTATACACATATATACACACTCCATCATACACTACACACTACACACATATATACACACTCCATCATACACTACACACTACACACATATATACACACTCCATCATACACTACACACTACACACATATATACACACTCCATCATACACTACACACTATACACATATACACACTCCATCATACACTACACACTATACACATATATACACACTCCATCATACACTACACACTATACACATATACACACTCCATCATACACTACACACTACACACATATATACACACTCCATCATACACTACACACTACACACATATATACACACTCCATCATACACTACACACTATACACATATACACACTCCATCATACACTACACACTATACACATATATACACACTCCATCATACACTACACACTATACACATATACACACTCCATCATACACTACACACTACACACATATATACACACTCCATCATACACTACACACTATACACATATACACACTCCATCATACACTACACACTACACACATATATACACACTCCATCATATACTACACACTATACAAATATATACACACTCCATCATACACTACACACTATACACATTTATACACACTCCATCATACACTACGCACTATACACATATATACACACTCCATCATACACTACACACTATACACATATATACACACTCCATCATACACTACACACTATACACATATATACACACTCCATCATACACTACACACTATACACATATATACACACTCCATCATACACTACACACTATACACATATATACACACTCCATCATACACTACACACTATACACATATATACACACTCCATCATACACTATACACATATATACACACTCCATCATACACTACACACTACACACATATATACACACTCCATCATACACTACACACTATACACATATACACACTCCATCATACACTACACACTACACACATATATACACACTCCATCATACACTACACACTATACAAATATATACACACTCCATCATACACTACACACTACACACATATATACACACTCCATCATACACTACACACTATACAAATATATACACACTCCATCATACACTACACACTACACACATATATACACACTCCATCATACACTATACACATATATACACACTCCATCATACACTACACACTACACACATATATACACACTCCATCATACACTACACACTCTACACATATATACACACTCCATCATACACTACACACTATACACATATATACACACTCCATTATA
>NC_080731.1:22784698-22789698 GCF_019097595.1 Hemibagrus wyckioides
TACAGGAAGGTGAAGAGCAGACTCTGAGGAAGGTTCTGAACTTTAACATCCTCATTAAAGATGCTGGAGATGTTCTACCAGACTGCTGTAGTGCTGGAGAAGCAGCATCACAGTTCGGTCAAGCGAGCTGATGAAGAGGATGGACTCTGTCCTGGGATTCGACTGGACACCTGGGATTTACCTTTAGAAAATGAAATAATAAGTGTCCATCCTTGCCCCTGCTGGTCAGTAAAACACTGTGCTGCTGCTTCTGCACTGCATGGACTTCCCTTTAGAAGTAATAAAGTGTTAATAAAGCGATCTATAAACCCTATGTAATCCCCTCAGTATCCACATGTGATGTATGAGACGCAATAACGCGTCACAGGGAGATTATTCCGGCATTAAAGCGTGATTATGACGCTTAATTCCTATAGAAGGCGCTGATGGGTTTATCCGGTGGAAGTGGCGCCCCGAGATTTGTAACGCGCATGCGCACGAATGCAACATGAGACTTAAGAAGTGGAAGTCAAAGCACTCCGGGCTTCACGCGCTGCAGAGGCTCTCGTTGCACCCGGACTAGCGCGTGCTCACACACTTGTGGGGTTCGAAAGAATATGCGACTTTAAATACCGATCATTATTAATGTACTAAACAGCGCGTGCGCGTGTGTGTGAACTACAGGAAGGGACCAGGCGCGTGAAGGTAAGGACTTATGACGCTGTTGTAATTTAAAATCGCTTGACCGTTATTGACATACACACACACAAACACACACACACAAACACACACACAAACACACACACACACACACAAACACACACACACAAACACACACACACAAACACAAACACACACACACAAACACACACACAAACACACACACACACACACAAACACAAACACACAAACACAAACACACACACACACACACACAAACACACACACAAACACACACACACACACACAAACACACAGCCTCCGTGTGTTCAAGTGTACAGGTTAGAAAAAACCGGGAGACTTCAGCGATTCAATTGTGATCATAGCGATATCACCAGTATTACCGAGATCACCGATATCACCAGTATTACCGATATACCCGATATCACCAGTATTACCGAGATCACCGATATCACCAGTATTACCGATATACCCGATATCACCAGTATTACCGAGATCACCGATATCACCAGTATTACCGAGATCACCGATATCACCAGTATTACCGAGATCACCGATATCACCAGTATTACCGATATACCCGATATCACCAGTATTACCGAGATCACCGATATCACCAGTATTACCGAGATCACCGATATCACCAGTATTACCGATATACCCGATATCACCAGTATTACCGAGATCACCGATATCACCAGTATTACCGAGATCACCGATATCACCAGTATTACCGATATACCCGATATCACCAGTATTACCGATATACCCGATATCACCAGTATTACCGATATACCCGATATCACCAGTATTACCGATATACCCGATATCACCAGTATTACCGATATACCCGATATCACCAGTATTACCGAGATCACCGATATCACCAGTATTACCGAGATCACCGATATCACCAGTATTACCGATATACCCGATATCACCAGTATTACCGAGATCACCGATATCACCAGTATTACCGATATACCCGATATCACCAGTATTACCGATATACCCGATATCACCAGTATTACCGATATACCCGATATCACCAGTATTACCGATATACCCGATATCACCAGTATTACCGATATACCCGATATCACCAGTATTACCGAGATCACCGATATCACCAGTATTACCGAGATCACCGATATCACCAGTATTACCGATATACCCGATATCACCAGTATTACCGAGATCACCGATATCACCAGTATTACCGATATACCCGATATCACCAGTATTACCGAGATCACCGATATCACCAGTATTACCGATATACCCGATATCACCAGTATTACCGATATAAAGATGTATAAACACTGCTAATAATCTGAAGAATAACTCATGAACTCTTTGTAGATTATTTTACATCATCATCGTCCCTGAAGATCGTGTAGCTATAATGAGCAGATGGCCTTAATTCATTCACTTCATTCAAAACTCCACTTTATAACACACACACACACACACACACACACACACACTGGGTATTGCATAACCACATTTATAATGACTGTGTGTGTGTAGGCAGGATTATGGGGCTCTGAATCTAAGTTCTTCTTGTGTGTGTGTGTCTCAGGGGTGTGTGTGTGTGTGCGCGTGTCTCTCAGGTGTGTGTGTGTGTGTGTGTGTGTGTGTGTGCGCGCGTGTCTCTCAGGTGTGTGTGTGTGTTAGGTGTGCCACTATGCTGTCGAGACTGCGTGTGAGTGTGTGGCCGTGTCTGAGTGTGTGTCGCTTGGCTCACACTAAAGAGAAAGGCAAACCACTGATGCTCAACCCACGCACCAACAAGGTAACACACACACACACACTCACTCAGCACAGTGTATATACACACACACACACACACACACACACACTCACTCAGCACAGTGTATATACACACACACACACACACACACACACTCACTCAGCACAGTGTATATACACACACACACACTCACTCAGCACAGTGTATATACACACACACACACTCACTCAGCACAGTGTATATACACACACACACACTCACTCAGCACAGTGTATATACACACACACACACATACACACACACACTCACTCAGCACAGTGTATATACACACACACACACTCACTCAGCACAGTGTATATACACACACACACACTCACTCAGCACAGTGTATATACACACACACACACATACACACACACACTCACTCAGCACAGTGTATATACACACACACACACACACACACACACTCACTCAGCACAGTGTATATACACACACACACACACACACACACACTCACTCAGCACAGTGTATATACACACACACACACTCACTCAGCACAGTGTATATACACACACACACACTCACTCAGCACAGTGTATATACACACACACACACTCACTCAGCACAGTGTATATACACACACACACACTCACTCAGCACAGTGTATATACACACACACACACTCACTCAGCACAGTGTATATACACACACACACACTCACTCAGCACAGTGTATATACACACACACACTCACTCAGCACAGTGTATATACACACACACACACTCACTCAGCACAGTGTATATACACACACACACACTCACTCAGCACAGTGTATATACACACACACACACTCACTCAGCACAGTGTATATACACACACACACACACTCACTCAGCACAGTGTATATACACACACACACACACTCACTCAGCACAGTGTATATACACACACACACACACTCACTCAGCACAGTGTATATACACACACACACACACTCACTCAGCACAGTGTATATACACACACACACACACTCACTCAGCACAGTGTATATACACACACACACACACTCACTCAGCACAGTGTATATACACACACACACACACTCACTCAGCACAGTGTATATACACACACACACACACACTCACTCAGCACAGTGTATATACACACACACACACACTCACTCAGCACAGTGTATATACACACACACACACACTCACTCAGCACAGTGTATATACACACACACACACTCACTCAGCACAGTGTATATACACACACACACACACTCACTCAGCACAGTGTATATACACACACACACACACTCACTCAGCACAGTGTATATACACACACACACACACTCACTCAGCACAGTGTATATACACACACACACACACTCACTCAGCACAGTGTATATACACACACACACACACACACTCACTCAGCACAGTGTATATACACACACACACACACACACACACTCAGCACAGTGTATATACACACACACACACACACACACACTCACTCAGCACAGTGTATATACACACACACACTCACTCAGCACAGTGTATATACACACACACACACACACACACACACTCTCAGCACAGTGTATATATACACACACACACTCACTCAGCACAGTGTATATACACACACACACACACACTCACTCAGCACAGTGTATATACACACACACACACACACTCACTCAGCACAGTGTATATACACACACACACACACACTCACTCAGCACAGTGTATATACACACACACACACACACACACACACACTCACTCAGCACAGTGTATATACACACACACACACACACACACTCACTCAGCACAGTGTATATACACACACACACACACACACTCACTCAGCACAGTGTATATATACACACACACACACACACACACTCACTCAGCACAGTGTATATATACACACACACACACACACACACTCACTCAGCACAGTGTATATACACACACACACACACACACACACACTCACTCAGCACAGTGTATATACACACACACACACACACACTCACTCAGCACAGTGTATATACACACACACACACACACACTCACTCAGCACAGTGTATATACACACACACACACACACACACTCACTCAGCACAGTGTATATACACACACACACACACACTCACTCAGCACAGTGTATATACACACACACACACACACTCACTCAGCACAGTGTATATACACACACACACACTCACTCAGCACAGTGTATATACACACACACACACACACACACACACTCACTCAGCACAGTGTATATACACACACACACACTCACTCAGCACAGTGTATATACACACACACACTCACTCAGCACAGTGTATATACACACACACACTCACTCAGCACAGTGTATATACACACACACACTCACTCAGCACAGTGTATATACACACACACACACTCACTCAGCACAGTGTATATACACACACACACACTCACTCAGCACAGTGTATATACACACACACACACACACACTCACTCAGCACAGTGTATATACACACACACACACACACTCACTCAGCACAGTGTATATACACACACAC
>NC_080731.1:22807198-22842198 GCF_019097595.1 Hemibagrus wyckioides
TGACTCCACTCTCTCTCTGTGTGTGTGTGTGTGTGTGTGTGTGTATTTTCAGGGCAGATCTCAGTCCACAGACAGTAATCAGGAAGCATTTGTTCACCCGAGTCCTGGAGATGTAAAGAGTTTTCTGGATGCTGTTAATGTCATCAAGCCCACAGCCATCATTGGTGAGTGTGTGTGTGTTTGTGTGAGGGTGAGAGAGGGTGAGTGTGAGAGGGCCTGTGAGGGTGAGAGAGGGTGAGTGTGAGAGGGCCTGTGAGGGTGAGAGAGGGTGAGTGTGAGAGGGCCTGTGAGGGTGAGAGAGGGTGAGTGTGAGAGGGCCTGTGAGGGTGAGAGAGGGTGAGTGTGAGAGGGCCTGTGAGGGTGAGAGAGGGTGAGTGTGAGAGGGCCTGTGAGGGTGAGAGAGGGTGAGTGTGAGAGGGCCTGTGAGGGTGAGAGAGGGTGAGTGTGAGAGGGCCTGTGAGGGTGAGAGAGGGTGAGTGTGAGAGGGCCTGTGAGGGTGAGAGAGGGTGAGTGTGAGAGGGCCTGTGAGGGAGAGAGAGGGTCAGTGTGAGAGGGCCTGTGAGGGTGCGAGAGGGTGAGGGTGAGAGGGCCAGTGAGGGTGAGAGAGGGTGAGTGTGAGAGGGCCTGTGAGGGTGAGAGAGGGTGAGTGTGAGAGGGCCTGTGAGGGTGAGAGAGGGTGAGGGTGAGAGGGCCTGTGAGGGTGAGAGAGGGTGAGGGTGAGAGGGCCTGTGAGGGTGAGAGAGGGTGAGGGTGAGAGGGCCTGTGAGGGTGAGAGAGGGTGAGGGTGAGAGGGCCTGTGAGGGTGAGAGAGGGTGAGGGTGAGAGGGCCTGTGAGGGTGAGAGAGGGTGAGGGTGAGAGGGCCTGTGAGGGTGAGAGAGGGTGAGGGTGAGAGGGCCTGTGAGGGTGAGAGAGGGTGAGGGTGAGAGGGCCTGTGAGGGTGAGAGAGGGTGAGGGTGAGAGAGGGTGAGGGTGAGAGGGCCTGTGAGGGTGAGAGAGGGTGAGGGTGAGAGGGCCTGTGAGGGTGAGAGAGGGTGAGGGTGAGAGGGCCTGTGAGGGTGAGAGAGGGTGAGGGTGAGAGGGCGGGTGAGGGTGAGAGGGCCTGTGAGGGTGAGAGGGCGGGTGAGGGTGAGAGGGCCTGTGAGGGTGAGAGGGCCTGTGAGGGTGTGAGTGCATGTGAGGGTGAGAGAGGGTGAGTGTGAGAGGGCCTGTGAGGGTGAGAGAGGGTGAGTGTGAGAGGGCCTGTGAGGGTGAGAGGGCCTGTGAGGGTGAGAGCATGTGAGGGTGAGAGAGGGTGAGTGTGAGAGGGCCTGTGAGGGTGAGAGAGGGTGAGTGTGTGAGTGCATGTGAGGGTGAGAGAGGGTGAGTGCATGTGAGGGTGAGAGGGCCTGTGAGGGTGAGAGGGCCTGTGAGGGTGAGTGTGAGAGAGGGTGAGTGTGTGAGTGCATGTGAGTGTGAGAGAGGGTGAGTGTGTGAGTGCATGTGAGTGTGAGTGCATGTGAGTGTGAGTGCATGTGAGTGTGAGTGCATGTGAGTGTGAGTGCATGTGAGTGTGAGTGAGGGTGAGTGTGAGAGGGCCTGTGAGAGAGAGAGCGGGTGTGTGAGAGGGTGTGAGTGTGAGAGGGTGTGTGTGAGTGCATGTGAGAGAGAGAGAGGGTATGAGTGAGTGCATGTGAGAGAGAGAGGGTATGAGTGCATGTGAGTGTGTGTGTGAGTGTATGTGAGAGAGGGAGAGGGTATGAGTGAGTGTATGTGAGAGAGGGTGAGTGTGTGAGTGCATGTGAGTGTGAGTGCATGTGAGTGTGAGTGCATGTGAGTGTGAGAGGGCCTGTGAGTGTGAGAGGGCCTGTGAGTGTGAGAGGGCCTGTGAGTGTGAGAGAGAGAGAGAGAGAGGGTGTGAGTGTATGTGAGAGAGAGTGAGTGTGTGTGAGTGTATTTGATCTTTCCTGTGTGTTTAGGCGTGGCAGGGAGGGAGAGGGTGTGTGTGAGAGAGGGTGAGTGTGAGAGGGCCTGTGAGCGAGGGAGAGGGTGTGTGTGTGAGTGCATGTGAGAGAGAGAGCGGGTGTGTGAGAGGGTGTGAGTGTGAGAGGGTGTGTGTGAGTGCATGTGAGAGAGAGAGAGGGTATGAGTGAGTGCATGTGAGAGAGAGAGGGTATGAGTGCATGTGAGTGTGTGTGTGAGTGTATGTGAGAGAGGGAGAGGGTATGAGTGAGTGTATGTGAGAGAGGGAGAGGGTATGAGTGAGTGTATGTGAGAGAGGGAGAGGGTATGAGTGAGTGTATGTGAGAGAGGGAGAGGGTATGAGTGAGTGTATGTGAGAGAGAGAGGGTATGAGTGAGTGTATGTGAGAGAGAGAGGGTATGAGTGAGTGCATGTGAGAGAGAGAGGGTATGAGTGAGTGTATGTGAGAGAGAGAGGGTGTGAGTGTATGTGAGAGAGAGAGGGTGTGAGTGTATGTGAGAGAGAGAGGGTATGAGTGAGTGCATGTGAGAGAGAGAGGGTATGAGTGAGTGCATGTGAGAGAGAGAGGGTATGAGTGAGTGCATGTGAGAGAGAGAGGGTATGAGTGAGTGCATGTGAGAGAGAGAGGGTATGAGTGAGTGTATGTGAGAGAGAGAGGGTATGAGTGAGTGCATGTGAGAGAGAGAGGGTATGAGTGAGTGCATGTGAGAGAGAGAGGGTATGAGTGAGTGCATGTGAGAGAGAGAGGGTATGAGTGAGTGCATGTGAGAGAGAGAGGGTATGAGTGAGTGCATGTGAGAGAGAGAGGGTATGAGTGAGTGCATGTGAGAGAGAGAGGGTATGAGTGAGTGTATGTGAGAGAGAGAGGGTATGAGTGAGTGCATGTGAGAGAGAGAGGGTATGAGTGAGTGCATGTGAGAGAGAGAGGGTGTGAGTGAGTGCATGTGAGAGAGAGAGGGTGTGAGTGTATGTGAGAGAGAATGAGTGTGTGCGAGTGTATTTGATCTTTCCTGTGTGTTTAGGTGTGGCAGGGGCGGGGCGTCTCTTCACTCATGATGTCATCAGAGCGATGGGCTCGTTTAATGAGCGGCCAATCATCTTCGCTCTCAGCAACCCCACTGCTAAAGCTGAGTGTACAGCAGAGGACGCCTACGGTCTCACACATGTACATCACTCACACACACACACACACACACACTCGCACATGTACATCTCACACACACACAAACGCACTCACTCACACATGTACATCACTCACACACACACACTCACACATGTACATCACTCACACGTACATCTCACACACACACACACACTCACACATGTACATCTCACACACACACACACACACACTCACACATGTACATCTCACACACACACACACACACACTCACACATGTACATCTCACACACACACTCACACACACACTCACACATGTACATCTCACACACACACACACACTCACACATGTACATCTCACACACACACACACACTCACACATGTACATCACTCACACACACACTCACACATGTACATCACTCACACATGTACATCTCACACACACACTCACACATGTACATCTCACACACACACTCACACATGTACATCACTCACACACACACTCACACATGTACATCACTCACACATGTACATCTCACACACACACTCACACATGTACATCTCACACACACACTCACACATGTACATCACTCACACACACACACTCACACATGTACATCACTCACACACACACACACACTCACACATGTACATCACTCACACACACACACTCGCACATGTACATCTCACACACACACACACTCACACATGTACATCACACACACACACACACACACACTTACATCACTGACACACACACACACTCGCTCACTCACACACACACACACACACACACACACACACTCGCACACACTCAACCCCACTGATAAAGCTGAGTGTACAGCAGAGGACGCCTACTGCCTCACACGTACATCACACACACACATACTGACACACACACACAGTCTCACACTCACTCACACACACACAGAGAATATAATATACTCTCTCAGAATATAATAATAATGATAATTTTAATAATAATAATAATCATTATAAGTGTAATTGTGCGTGCGTGTGTGTGTGTGTGCGTGTGTGTGTTAGGGTCGGTGTCTGTTTGCCAGTGGCAGTCCGTTTGGTGCGGTTACTCTGGATGACGGCAGAATCCTCATCCCAGGACAGGGGAACAACGCATACATATTTCCTGGTGAGTGTGCGCGCGAGTGTGCGCGCGAGTGTGCGCGCGAGTGTATTCTCAGTATTTAGTAGCACTGCTCTCTGGTGGCTGTGTGTAAAGTTTGCTCAGGTGAAATAATGAATCTAAACTTCTGTGTGTGTGTGTGTCTGTGTGTGTGTGTCTGTGTGTGTGTGTCTGTGTGTGTGTGTCTGTGTGTCTGTCTGTGTGTCAGGTGTAGCCCTGGCGGTGATCCTCAGTGGAGTTCGACACATCAGTGATACGGTGTTCCTTGAAGCTGCCAAGGTAAATATGAGGGTGTGTATGTAGATGTTAGATGACTTCCTGCAGCTCTTCTCTGAGGCAGAGGAGGAACATCAGCACGGTGCTCCTGTAGAACATCTGGATCCAGACCAATTCCCTCTTCTAATCAGCTCCAGGCTTCTGGAAGGTTCTCCACTATCTGTGGGGATTAGTGATCATTCAGCTATAGGAGCATTAGTGAGATCAGACTCTGGTGTTGTGATAATGAGGAGGTCTGGGGGTCAGTGGGAGGTCAGTGGGGTTGAGGTCAGTGTCAAGGCTCTTTGCAGGACCCTCCAGTTCTTCACTCCAACCTTCACCTTCACACCATGTCATGGTCATGCCAGAGTCTGAGGTCCGGTGAAACTGTGAAGCTCCACACACACACACACACACACACAGACCTTCTGTGCAAGTGTGTGAGGAAGAGTGTGTGTGAACAGTGTGGAGAGGGACCATGTGTGTCTATGCGTGATGGTCAGGGGTCCACATACTTTTGGTCTTATGTCCATCACTTCTGAATATCACAGCTGTCCTTCAGCAGGCAGGAACTCCATCTCTGCTTCATCTGCCCAGGGTTCTGCTGTTTCAGGCATGCAAGATGTGACGCATGTGGTCAGTGTGAGGCTGGGTATGGTCCAGTCTTCCTCAACTGGACAACAAACTGGACATATGGCAAAAGGAGGTTGCAGTTCTTTATGCAGGACAGAAATAAAGCCCATGACCACTAGTCCTGATTAATCAGCTCACACTCTGAGAGATCCTGAGATCCTGAGTGTGTGAGACTTTATGGACATGTGCTCAAAAACATCTTCCTAAGAATAAAGAAGAATGAAAGGACATGATCGTTCTGTTTTCTAAAACGAAGTGTGTGTGTGTGTGTGTGTGTGTGTGTGTGTTAGACCCTGGCAGATCAGCTGACAGATGAGGAGTTGAGTCAGGGTCGACTTTATCCTCCACTGTCCAGCATCAGAGAGGTGTCTGTGCAGATGGCCGTCAAGGTGAGCTGTGGGGGAGGGAGGGTGGGTGTTTGTTGGGTTTTTGGGGTAGTGTGTATCTGTGTGTGTGTGTGAGATATTGAGGTGATGTGGTATGTATGTGTTTGTGTGTGTGTCTATATATATATATATATATATATAATATATACACTATATTGCCAAAAGTATTCGCTCACCCATCCAAATAATCAGAATCAGGTGTTCCAATTACTTCCATGGCCACAGGTGTATAAAATCAAGCACCTAGGCATGCAGACTGTTTTTACAAACATTTGTGAAAGAATGGGTCGCTCTCAGGAGCTCAGTGAATTCCAGCGTGGAACTGTGATAGGATGCCGCCTGTGCAACAAATCCAGTCGTGAAATTTCCTCGCTCCTAAATATTCCACAGTCAACTGTCAGCTGTATTATAAGAACGTGGAAGTGTTTGGGAACGACAGCAACTCAGCCACCAAGTGGTAGGCCACGTAAACTGACGGAGCGGGGTCAGCGGATGCTGAGGCGCATAGTGCGAAGAGGTCGCCAACTTTCTGCAGAGTCAATCGCTACAGACCTCCAAACTTCATGTGGCCTTCAGATTAGCTCAAGAACAGTGCGCAGAGAGCTTCATGGAATGGGTTTCCATGGCCGAGCAGCTGCATCCAAGCCATACATCACCAAGTGCAATGCAAAGCGTCGGATGCAGTGGTGTAAAGCACGCCGCCACTGGACTCTAGAGCAGTGGAGACGCGTTCTCTGGAGTGACGAATCGCGCTTCTCCATCTGGCAATCTGATGGACGAGTCTGGGTTTGGCGGTTGCCAGGAGAACGGTACTTGTCTGACTGCATTGTGCCAAGTGTAAAGTTTGGTGGAGGGGGGATTATGGTGTGGGGTTGTTTTTCAGGAGCTGGGCTCGGCCCCTTAGTTCCAGTGAAAGGAACTCTGAATGCTTCAGCATACCAAGACATTTTGGACAATTCCATGCTCCCAACTTTGTGGGAACAGTTTGGAGCTGGCCCCTTCCTCTTCCAACATGACTGTGTACCAGTGACCAAAGCAAGGTCCATAAAGACATGGATGACAGAGTCTGGTGTGGAGGAACTTGACTGGCCTGCACAGAGTCCTGACCTCAACCCGATAGAACACCTTTGGGATGAATTAGAGCGGAGACTGAGAGCCAGGCCTTCTCGTCCAACATCAGTGTGTGACCTCACAAATGCACTTCTGGAAGAATGGTCAAAAATTCCCATAAACACACTCCTAAACCTTGTGGACAGCCTTCCCAGAAGAGTTGAAGCTGTTATAGCTGCAAAGGGTGGACCGACGTCATATTGAACCCTATGGATTAGGAATGGGATGTCACTTAAGTTCATACTTTTGGCAATATAGAGTGTGTGAGTGTGTGTGTGTGTGTGTGTGTGTGTGTGTGTGTGTGTGTATGTATATATATATGTGTGTATGTGTATATATAATATAAAGGTATGTGTGTGTAGGTGGTGGAGTACCTGTACAGTAAGGGTATGGCGTTCCGGTACCCTGAGCCCGTGGATAAAGAGGCCCATGTGAGGTCAGTTGTGTGGAACACGCAGTATGACTCCTTCCTCCCGGACACCTACGAATGGCCCGGAGTCTCCCACAGCCCCATCCTCGACTAGCCCTCAGTGTCCAGGAACACTCCTCCTGACCACCTGAATTCCAGCTCACTAGTGCAGGAACACTCCAACACCCACAACGCACTCACAAAACATGAGCGCACACACACACGCAAAAACATTATCATAAAGGAAATGTACACTCCACACACACACACACACACACACACACAGTGCACTCACAAAACATGAGCGAGCACACACACGTACAAACATTATCATAAAGGAAATGTACACTCCACACACACACACGCGCGCACACACACACACGCAAAAACATTATCATAAAGGAAATGTACACTCCACACACACACAGTGCACTCACAAAACATGAGCGAGCGCACACACACACACAAACATTATCGATAAGGAAACACACAATCATAAAGGACACACACTCCATGCACACATATATTAATTATATAATATAATATAATATAATATAATATAATTAATATAATATAATATAATATAATATAATATAATTACACCCACACCATGTACACAGTTCCTCAGGCTGGAATTAGTTAAACACACTCAGTCAGTCAGTGTATAAAGAATAGCTGCTCTCATTCACATCACTCCAGTAGACTAGCCAGCTGACCAGTCCTCCTCCCTCCTAATGCGGTCACTAATTCCTCTACACTGAGAGCTTGATCTTACTGACTGGACAGTATGAGAGATGGTGGACACGGAGTCTGCCGTGAGGAAGGAGGAGATCTGAGAGGAAGACCAGACCAGAGCATGTGCTGCTTCACATAGCCAGGAGAGTGTGATGATACCTGCTGCTCATCTCCCTGCTCCTGGTCATGAAGGGATTATCACCACTACACACACACTCCTGCATTGACCTGTGTGTGTGTGTGTGTGTGTGTGTGTGTGTGTTCAGCTTACTGACCTCTTCCTTTCCTCAGCTTCACAACTCGCCTGTGTGTTACTGTACCTCTGACTAGTCTCAGTTTAGCTGTGTGTGTGTGTAGCTCAGTGTGACTGAGCCATGGACAAGCTGGTGATGATGATGATGATGATAATAATAATAATAGAGGTTTGTGTACGCTGACAATTTACAACTGATTTTAGTTGGAAAAAGTCTTTGCTAAATGAATAAATGTATAAAATATCATGTGTGTGGGTGTGTTTGTGAGTGTCACTGTAGAGAATTAACCCTTTATGATCGATCACAGTCCAGAATAAAAAAAAATCTCTGGTGTAAAAATGACTGAGCTGGAAAAACACTTCTGAGCTGAGGAGGAGGAGGAGGAGGAGGATTCTGAGAGCAGAGTGTAAATGTGGAGGAGGAACACAGCTGATATCATGAACTTTAATAAACACGTTTTCTCATTTAACACTATGCTGCCTGTATCCTCAGGGTTAATCAAGGCTCTAATCTGATTGGTCAGAATCTGTGTACTGGTTTGAGTAACAGCAGTTCCACTGGAACACCAACCACAGTGTCATATAATGTGTTCCTTCTAGTGCCTTATAGTTTCTACACTACATGTGAGTCAGGGCCTCACTCAGGGGCCCAGCAGGGGCAGCTTGGTGGACCTGAGAGTCAAACTCAACCTTCTCATCAGTAGAACACCTTCAGCACTGATCTAACAGCTCTACAGCTGCAGTCTAATAATAAATAGGTGTTTAATAAAGTACACGATCTTTATCCTTCCTCTTGAACATCTCTAAATGAGCTCCTGTCATGACATCATGTTATTAAATAACCACCAGGTGGCGCGCTGAACCGAGGACGGTGTGCGCATGCGCGGGAGCAGCACCCTGCTTCTCTTCTGTGTTATTGTTATTAATAATGGCGGAATAAATTCACACACACCGCGGACTGTACAGCTCTCAGGTGATTGTGTAAGTCTTCCTTTACCATCTTTATACCTTAATAAAAACATCAGGTAGCGCGGTTTAACCTGAGTGAGTGACTGAATGGGTCCTGCACACACAGCTAGCCTGCTTCTGCTAACAACATTAGCCAGGCGGCTAACAGTGGAAGAGCTCGAGCCGAGCTGCATGGAGAGAAATGTCACGGATTTATTTTATTTTTTGCTATAAAAATGAATCATTAGATCAGGTTATTAATAGCACGAGTCTCTATCCACGTGGCATTACGTCACAGTGGTCAGTTCAGCTGAACTTAGCTTAGCGGCGATGCTAACATGGTCTTTGTGTACATTAGCAGTAATTGTTAGGGAGAGTGCAGACGTGTGTGTGTTAAGGCACAATATTAAACCAAAAGAGAAGCTGTATCTGCTGACTTTAAGGCGTTTTTGTCGTCATTAAAGTATTATTCTCTCCCTCAGTGCTGTTTGGATAATAAGATGGTCAGCTGTGTCCAGGTCAGGTCTCTGCGCTGCTCCTGTAGTGGAGGCCCTCTGCTGGCGGAGAGACGAACTGCACACATACACCGCTGATCTGTGTGTGTGTGTGTGTGTGTGTGTTTACAGGGTTGATCCAGTGGAGTCGGAAGCTAAAAGAGTGCATGTGTGTGTGATGGAGTGACCGCACACAGCGGCAGTATGAGGGTGTGTGTGTCCCCTGCAGCTCGATTGTGTGTCCTCCAGTAGCTGATAATTAGAGTGTGTGTTTGTGTAGAGTAGAGCCCCCTGTGTGTGTGTGTGTGTGTAGCATGTCGGTGTCCAGCAGTGACGCGTGTCTCAGCATCGTGCACAGTCTGATGTGTCACCGTCAGGGCGGTGAGAGCGAGAGCTTCAGTAAGAGGGCCATCGAGAGTCTGGTGAAGAAACTGAAGGAGAAGAAAGATGAACTGGACTCTCTGATCACCGCCGTCACCACCAACGGAGCTCACCCCAGCAAGTGTGTGACCATCCAGCGCACGCTTGATGGGAGACTACAGGTACACACACACACACACACACACACTCTTTCGTCTTTAGTTTGCTGGGGTTTTGTCAGACAGTGAGAGCCTCCACACTGCATCATCTCAGCACGTCTGTGAAATCCTCTCTGGTCTTCTGTCCTGGTCACTGCATGTATGACCATCATGGAGTCAGAGCAATGCAGTGTGCATCTCTTGTCCTTTCTGACCGGCAGCGGTCGTATTTCATAGCTGGACCGCGTGTTATACCTCACTTCACTTCCCTTTGATTTTAAACACACGTGGTGTTAAAGTTAACACATCTGGGAAGAACATCTGGTTATCAGAGGTGTGTTTTAGCTCTAGATGTGATGTGTGTTACTCTGATTAGTGTGATTCACAGGGGTTTGGGTCTCTGGGTGAGGTGAGGGGTGAGGTGAGGGGTGAAGTATGAGGGGTGAGGGGTCAGGGGTGAGGTGAGAGGTGAGGGGTGAGGGGTGGGGTGAGGGGTGAGGTGTGAGGGGTGAGGTGTGAGGGGTGAGGTGAGGTGTGAGGGGTGAGGTGAGGTGTGAGGGGTGAGGTGAGGGGTGAGGTGAGGGGTGAAGTATGAGGGGTGAGGGGTCAGGGGTGAGGTGAGAGGTGAGGGGTGAGGGGTGGGGTGAGGTGTGAGGTGTGAGGGGTGAGGTGAGGTGTGAGGGGTGAGGTGAGGTGTGAGGGGTGAGGTGAGGTGTGAGGGGTGAGGTGAGGGGTGAGGTGAGGGGTGAGGTGAGGGGTGAGCAGCAGGCAGAAGAAAAACCATCACACTATATCTGTTAAACTTAAGAAGAAGGAAGAGATGCAGCCTTTGGATTCACTCATCCCCCTGTCACACCCCTCACACCTGTCACACCCCTCACACCTGTCACACTCCTCACACCTGTCACACCCCTCACACCTGTCACACTCCTCACACCTGTCACACTCCTCACACCTGTCACACTCCTCACACCTGTCACACCCCTCACACCTGTTACACCCCTCACACCTGTCACACTCCTCACACCTGTCACACTCCTCACACCTGTCACACCCCTCACACCTGTCACACCCCTCACACCTGTCACACTCCTCACACCTGTCACACCCCTCACACCTGTCACACTCCTCACACCTGTCACACCCCTCACACCTGTCACACTCCTCACACCTGTCACACCCCTCACACCAGACACACCCGTCACACCCCTCACACCCGTCACACCCCCACACCCGTCACACCCCTCACACCCGTCACACCCCCACACCCATCACACTCCTCACACCTGTCACACCCCCACACCCGTCACACCCGTCACACCCCCACACCCGCCACACTCCTCACAACTGGCACACCCCTCACACCCCCCACACCCCTCACACCCGCCACACCCCCACACCCGTCACACTCCTCACACCTGTCACACTCCTCACTCCAGACACACCCCTCACACCAGACACACCCGTCACACCAGACACACCCGTCACACCAGACACACCCGTCACACCCCTCACACCAGACACACCCCTCACACCAGACACATCTGTCACACCCCTCACACCAGACACATCTGTCACACCCCTCACACCAGACACAACCTGTCACACCCCTCACACCAGACACATCTGTCACACCCCTCACACCAGACACACCCGTCACACCCCTCACACCAGACACATCTGTCACACCCCTCACACCAGACACATCTGTCACACCCCTCACACCAGACACATCTGTCACACCCCTCACACCTGTCACACCCCTCACACCTGTCACACCTGTCACACCTGTTACACCCCTCACACCTGTCACACTCCTCACACCTGTCACACTCCTCACACCTGTCACACCCCTCACACCTGTAAACTCCTCACACCTGTCACACTCCTCACACCTGTCACACCCGTCACACCAGACACACCCGTCACACCCCTCACACCAGACACACCCCTCACACCAGACACACCCGTCACACCCCTCACACCAGACACACCCGTCACACCCCTCACACCAGACACACCCGTCACACCCCTCACACCAGACACACCCGTCACACCCCTCACACCAGACACAACCTGTCACACCCCTCACACCAGACACACCCCTCACACCAGACACATCTGTCACACCCCTCACACCAGACACATCTGTCACACCCCTCACACCAGACACATCTGTCACACCCCTCACACCAGACACATGTCACACCCCTCACACCAGACACATCTGTCACACCCCTCATATGTCACACCCCTCACACCAGACACATCTGTCACACCCCTCACACCAGACACATCTGTCACACCCCTCACACCAGACACATCTGTCACACCCCTCACACCTGTCACACCCCTCACACCAGACACATCTGTCACACCCCTCACACCAGACACATCTGTCATACCCCTCACACCCGTCACACCCCTCACACCAGACACACCCGTCACACCCCTCACACCAGACACACCCGTCACACCCCTCACACCAGACACACCCGTCACACCCCTCACACCAGACACACCCGTCACACCCCTCACACCAGACACATCTGTCACACCCTTCACACCCCTCACACCTGTCACACCCCTCACACCTGTCACACCCCTCACACCAGTCACACCCGTCACACCCCTCACACCAGACACATCTGTCACACCCCTCACACCAGACACATCTGTCACACCCTTCACACCAGACACATCTGTCACACCCCTCACACCTGTCACACCCCTCACACCAGAAACACCTGTCATACCCCTCACACCAGACACAACCTGTCACACCCCTCACACCAGACACATCTGTCACACCCCTCACACCAGACACACCCGTCACACCAGACACATTTGTCACACCCCTCACACCAGACACACCCGTCACACCCCTCACACCAGACACAACCGTCACACCCCTCACACCAGACACGTCACACCCCTCACACCAGACACACCCCTCACACCAGACACATTTCACACCCCTCACACCAGACACAACCTGTCACACCCCTCACACCAGACACATTTGTCACACCCCTCACACCAGACACAACCTGTCACACCCCTCACACCAGACACATCTGTCACACCCCTCACACCAGACACATCTGTCACACCCCTCACACCAGACACATCTGTCACACCCCTCACACCAGACACAACCTGTCACACCCCTCACACCAGACACACCCGTCACACCCCTGACACCAGACACATCTGTCACACCCCTCACACCAGACACATCTGTCACACCCCTCACACCAGACACATGTCACACCCCTCACACCAGACACGTCACACCCCTCACACCTGTCACACCCCTCACACCAGACACATCTGTCACACCCCTCACACCTGTCACACCCCTCACACCAGACACACCCGTCATACCCCTCACACCAGACACAACCTGTCACACCCCTCACACCAGACACATCTGTCACACCCCTCACACCAGACACATCTGTCACACCCCTCACACCAGACACATCTGTCACACCCCTCACACCAGACACATCTGTCACACCCCTCACACCTGTCACACCCCTCACACCAGACACATCTGTCACACCCCTCACACCAGACACATCTGTCACACCCCTCACACCAGACACATCTGTCACACCCTTCACACCAGACACATCTGTCACACCCCTCACACCTGTCACACCCCTCACACCAGAAACACCTGTCATACCCCTCACACCAGACACAACCTGTCACACCCCTCACACCAGACACATCTGTCACACCCCTCACACCAGACACAACCTGTCACACCCCTCACACCAGACACATCTGTCACATCCCTCACACCAGACACATCTGTCACACCCCTCACACCAGACACACTCGTCACACCCCTCACACCAGACACACCCCTCACACCAGACACATCTGTCACACCCCTCACACCTGTCACACCCCTCACACCAGACACACCAGACACACCCGTCATACCCCTCACACCAGACACAACCTGTCACACCCCTCACACCAGACACATCTGTCACACCAGACACATTTGTCACACCCCTCACACCAGACACACCCGTCACACCCCTCACACCAGACACATCTGTCACACCCCTCACACCAGACACATCTGTCACACCCCTCACACCAGACACGTCACACCCCTCACACCAGACACATCTGTCACACCCCTCACACCTGTCACACCCCTCACACCAGACACACCAGACACACCCGTCATACCCCTCACACCAGACACAACCTGTCACACCCCTCACACCAGACACACCCGTCACACCAGACACATTTGTCACACCCGTCACACCAGACACATTTGTCACACCCCTCACACCAGACACATCTGTCACACCCCTCACACCAGACACATCTGTCACACCCCTCACACCAGACACATCTGTCACACCCCTCACACCAGACACATCTGTCACACCCCTCACACCAGACACATCTGTCACACCCCTCACACCAGACACATCTGTCACACCCCTCACACCAGACACACCCGTCACACCCCTCACACCAGACACACCCGTCACACCCCCACACCAGACACACCCGTCACACCCCTCACACCAGACACATCTGTCACACCCCTCACACCAGACACACCCGTCACACCAGACACATCTGTCACACCCCTCACACCAGACACACCCGTCACACCCCTCACACCAGACACACCCGTCACACCCCTCACACCAGACACACCCGTCACACCCCTCACACCAGACACACCCCTCACACCAGACACATCTGTCACACCCCTCACACCAGACACGTCACACCCCTCACACCTGTCACACCCCTCACACCAGACACACCCGTCATACCCCTCACACCAGACACATCTGTCACACCCCTCACATCAGACACATGTCACACCCCTCACACCAGACACACCCGTCATACCCCTCACACCAGACACACCCCTCACACCAGACACACCCGTCACACCCCTCACACCAGACACACCCGTCACACCCCTCACACCAGACACACCCGTCACACCAGACACACCCGTCACACCAGACACATTTGTCACACCCCTCACACCAGACACATCTGTCACACCCCTCACACCAGACACATCTGTCACACCCCTCACACCAGACACATCTGTCACACCCCTCACACCAGACACACCAGACACATTTGTCACACCCCTCACACCAGACACAACCTGTCACACCCGTCACACCAGACACATTTGTCACACCCCTCACACCAGACACATCTGTCACACCCCTCACACCAGACACACCCGTCACACCCCCCACACCCGTCACACCCCCACACCAGACACACCTGTCACACCCCTCACACCAGACACATCTGTCACACCCCTCACACCAGACACACCCGTCACACCAGACACATCTGTCACACCCCTCACACCAGACACACCCGTCACACCCCTCACACCAGACACACCCGTCACACCCCTCACACCAGACACACCCGTCACACCCCTCACACCAGACACACCCCTCACACCAGACACATCTGTCACACCCCTCACACCAGACACGTCACACCCCTCACACCTGTCATACCCCTCACACCAGACACATCTGTCACACCCCTCACATCAGACACATGTCACACCCCTCACACCAGACACACCCGTCATACCCCTCACACCAGACACACCCCTCACACCAGACACACCCGTCACACCCCTCACACCAGACACACCCGTCACACCCCTCACACCAGACACACCCGTCACACCAGACACACCCGTCACACCAGACACATTTGTCACACCCCTCACACCAGACACATTTGTCACACCCCTCACACCAGACACATCTGTCACACCCCTCACACCAGACACATCTGTCACACCCCTCACACCAGACACATCTGTCACACCCCTCACACCAGACACATGTGTCACACCCCTCACACCAGACACACCAGACACATTTGTCACACCCCTCACACCAGACACAACCTGTCACACCCCTCACACCAGACACATCTGTCACACCCCTCACACCAGACACATCTGTCACACCCCTCACACCCGTCACACCAGACACATTTGTCACACCCCTCACACCAGACACATCTGTCACACCCCTCACACCAGACACACCCGTCACACCCCCCACACCCGTCACACCCCCACACCAGACACACCCGTCACACCCCTCACACCAGACACATCTGTCACACCCCTCACACCAGACACACCCGTCACACCAGACACATTTGTCACACCCCTCACACCAGACACACCCGTCACACCAGACACATTTGTCACACCCCTCACACCAGACACAACCTGTCACACCCCTCACACCAGACACATCTGTCACACCCCTCACACCAGACACACCCGTCACACCCCTCACACCAGACACACCCGTCACACCCCTCACACCAGACACATCTGTCACACCCCTCACACCAGACACATGTCACACCCCTCACACCAGACACATCTGTCACACCCCTCACACCTGTCACACCCCTCACACCAGACACACCCGTCATACCCCTCACACCAGACACAACCTGTCACACCCCTCACACCAGACACATCTGTCACACCCCTCACACCAGACACACCCGTCACACCAGACACATTTGTCACACCCCTCACACCAGACACATCTGTCACACCCCTCACACCAGACACACCCGTCACACCCCTCACACCAGACACATCTGTCACACCCCTCACACCAGACACATGTCACACCCCTCACACCAGACACATCTGTCACACCCCTCACACCTGTCACACCCCTCACACCAGACACACCCGTCATACCCCTCACACCAGACACAACCTGTCACACCCCTCACACCAGACACATCTGTCACACCCCTCACACCAGACACACCCGTCACACCAGACACATTTGTCACACCAGACACATCTGTCACACCCCTCACACCAGACACATCTGTCACACCCCTCACACCAGACACATCTGTCACACCCCTCACACCAGACACATCTGTCACACCCCTCACACCAGACACACCCATCACACCCCTCACACCAGACACACCCCTCACACCCCTCACACCAGACACACCCATCACACCCCTCACACCCGTCACACCCGTCACACCCCTCACACCAGACACACCCCTCACACCCCTCACACCCGTCACACCCCTCACACCAGACACATCTGTCACACCCCTCACACCAGTCACACCCCTCACACCAGAAACACCTGTCATACCCCTCACACCAGACACAACCTGTCACACCCCTCACACCAGACACGTCACACCCCTCACACCAGACACACCCGTCACACCAGACACACCCGTCACACCCCTCACACCAGACACAACCGTCACACCCCTCACACCAGACACATCTGTCACACCCCTCACACCAGACACACCCGTCACACCAGACACATTTGTCACACCCCTCACACCAGACACAACCTGTCACACCCCTCACACCAGACACATCTGTCACACCCCTCACACCAGACACATCTGTCACACCCCTCACACCAGACACACCCGTCACACCCCTCACACCAGACACATGTCACACCCCTCACACCAGACACATCTGTCACACCCCTCACACCTGTCACACCCCTCACACCAGACACACCTGTCATACCCCTCACACCAGACACAACCTGTCACACCCCTCACACCAGACACATCTGTCACACCCCTCACACCAGACACACCCGTCACACCAGACACATTTGTCACACCCCTCACACCAGACACATCTGTCACACCCCTCACACCAGACACACCCGTCACACCCCTCACACCAGACACACCCGTCACACCCCTCACACCAGACACATCTGTCACACCCCTCACACCAGACACGTCACACCCCTCACACCTGTCACACCCCTCACACCAGACACACCCGTCATACCCCTCACACCAGACACAACCTGTCACACCCCTCACACCAGACACAACCTGTCACACCCCTCACACCAGACACATCTGTCACACCCCTCACACCAGACACGTCACACCCCTCACACCAGACACACCCGTCATACCCCTCACACCAGACACAACCTGTCACACCCCTCACACCAGACACAACCTGTCACACCCCTCACACCAGACACATCTGTCACACCCCTCACACCAGACATGTCACACCCCTCACCCTCACACCAGACACACCCGTCATACCCCTCACACCAGACACACCCGTCACACCCCTCACACCAGACACACCCGTCACACCTCTCACACCAGACACACCCGTCACACCCCTCACACCAGACACACCCGTCACACCAGACACATTTGTCACACCCCTCACACCAGACACACCCGTCACACCAGACACATTTGTCACACCCCTCACACCAGACACAACCTGTCACACCCCTCACACCAGACACATCTGTCACACCCCTCACACCAGACACATCTGTCACACCCCTCACACCAGACACATCTGTCACACCCCTCACACCAGACACACCCGTCACACCCCTCACACCAGACACACCCGTCACACCCCTCACACCTGTCACACCCCTCACACCAGACACACCCGTCACACCCCTCACACCCCTCACACCAGACACACCCGTCACACCCATCACACCTGTACGGTGTTGGGTGTGACAGGGTGTATTTAAAAATATGAAATCCCTTTATTATTATTCACTGTGCTGAAAGTCCTGTGGTGGCTGTGTTAGTGGCCAGTGGTGTGATGCTGACATCCCTTCAGTTTTAAACCATGTGTACTGTGATCAGAAACATGGCACTGTCACCTTAACTCAGGTAAAACTCCCCCACAGTGCTGCTCCTGCTCTGCTGTACTACACCTGGGTGAGCTGTGTGAACACTGAATACACACCTCACTGCTGAGAGGTTCATCTCATGGGCTCTGGTTCTGCTCTCAGAGTCTTCACCCTGCTCTGTGTGTGTGTGAGAGTGTGTGAGAGTGTGTGTGTGATTGTGAGTGTGTGAGAGTGTGTGTGTGATTGTGAGTGTGTGATTGTGAGTGTGTGATTGTGAGTGTGTGATTGTGAGTGTGTGTGTGAATGTGTGAGTGTGTGTGTGTGTGTGATTGTGAGAGTGAGTGTGTGTGTGTGTGAATGTGTGTGTGTGTGTGTGAATGTGTGTGTGTGTGTGTGAGTGTGTGTGTGAATGTGTGAGTGTGTGTATGTGATTGTGAGAGTGAGTGTGTGTGTGATTGTGAGTGTGTGAGAGTGAGTGTGTATGTGTGAGTGTGTGTGTGTGTATGTGTGAGAGTGAGTGTGTGATTGTGAGTGTGTGAGAGTGAGTGTGTGTGTGAATGTTTGAGAGTGAGTGTGTATGTGATTGTGTGTGTGTGAATGTGTGAGTGTGTGATTGTGAGAGTGTGAGTGAGTGTGTGTGAGTGTGTGTGAATGTGTGAGAGTGAGTGTGATTGTGAGTGTGTGAGAGTGAGTGTGTGTGTGTGTGTGTGTGAATGTGAGAGTGAGTGTGTGTGTGATTGTGTGTGTGAGTGTGTGTGTGTGATTGTGAGAGTGAGTGTGAGAGTGTGTGTGTGTGTGTGTGAATGTGAGTGTGTGTGATTGTGAGAGTGAGTGTGTGTGTGAGTGTGTGTGAGAGTGAGTGTGTGAATGTGAGTGTGTGAGAGTGTGTGTGTGTGTGTGAATGTGTGAGAGTGTGTGTGTGTGATTGTGTGAGTGTGTGTGTGAGAGTGTGTGTGTGTGATTGTGTGTGTGTGTGTGTGTGAGTGTGTGTGTGTGAGAATGTGTGAGAGTGTGTGTGTGTGATTGTGTGAGTGTGTGTGTGTGAATGTGTGAGAGTGTGTGTGTGTGATTGTGAGAGTGAGTGTGAGTGTGTGTGTGTGTGTGTGTGAATGTGTGTGTGTGTGAGACTCAGTTGTCCAGTAGTTTCCAGCACCTCTCAGACTGTGTTTTTGTCTCTGCTCGGTCTTCCTGCAGTGACTGTTCTGCTTTTCTCCCTCAGACAGCTCTCTGGTCTTCATGTTGGTTTCTTCTCTTTAATCAGTAATGTGTTGTCAGGTGAAAGGCAGGACTCTGAGCAGGAGATGTTGAGAGAGAGATGAGTTGAGAGATCAGTCACTCCCCTGGCTGTGTGTACTGATCTCACATGACTTCAGAGTACAGCAGGATCACACTCACACTCTTCCAGTACTTTCAGAGTGTACTCTACATCATGCAGTGTTTATTCATGTATTATAATCTTATATAATAAACATATTATTTATATTAATGTGTGTGTGTGTGTGTGTGTGTAGGTTGCGGGTCGGAAGGGCTTTCCCCATGTGATCTATGCACGGTTATGGCGCTGGCCTGATCTCCATAAGAACGAGCTGAAACATGTAAAGTACTGCCAGTACGCCTTTGACCTGAAGTGTGACAGTGTGTGTGTGAACCCCTACCACTACGAGAGGGTGGCATCACCTGGGATAGGTAAAACACACACACACACACACCAGGAGTGTTATGAACATTTACAAACATCAGGGGTATCCAGAAAGGACCGGTCTGGGTGCAGGTTTTCATTCCAACCGAGCAGAAGCTACACCTGACTCCACCTGGCTAATCACCTGCTCTTGGCCTTCAGTAGACTCAGGTGTGGCTTCTGCTCGGTTGAATTGAAAACCTGCACCCACACGGCCCTCTGTGGATAAGATTGGACACCCCTGCTATACATCAAATCATTTGTAATTATTCTGACCTTTCACCATGACATCTACACAAATGGTCACATCAGAAGGCTTTAATGGTCATTTTGATACACAGAGAAATAAAACCCTGTTCCTGCAGGACACTGCTGCTGTATACACCACCACAGAGTTACAGGCTATAGAGGAGAACATTCAACATGATGTACATGTGTGTAACCTTCTACAAAACAATTATCAGACTGAGTACACATACACATCATCTCTCTCTCTCTCTGTCTCTCTCTCTCTCTCTGTCTCTCTCTCTCTCTCTCTCTCTCTCTCTCCCTCTGTTTCAGATCTGTCTGGACTGAATCTGGGGGGAACAGGTGAGGGTGACATTTATTAAATGATTATAATTATATTGCAACTCAGTGACTCAGTGAACTGACTGCTTGTGTGTATATATATGTGTGTGTGTGTGTGTGTATATATCTGTATGTGTGTGTGTGTGTGTGTGTGTGTAGGTCCCAGTGCTGGTCTCTTGGTTAAGGAGGAATTTGACCCTCAGCCATCTCACTCCAGCTCTGATGGATCACACAGTATTCAGACGATCCAGCATCAGCCGGCCCCCTCTCACTCTGCCCCGCCCACTTCTACACGGCCACCACTCCCCGAGACGTTCAGCAGCCCCACTCTCATGCCGCCGTCTGAGGCAACAAGCTCCGCCCCCAGTCCTGCTTTCTCCAGCATGGCTCCTACTCCAGCCTGTAAGACCTGATCCTGATCCAGTGTGTCTGAGTGTACACCCCTTCAGTGTGTAGCGCTCTCTGGTGTAGCTCTGGCAGCAGTGGGTACATGAGTGAGTGTGATGAGGAAATTCAACAGTACATCAGTGTCTAAACGATGCTCTCTCTGGGATATAGATTACCCATAACGCCCTGTAGTGATCAGTGTGCTTTGGGATTTGTAGAAACAGGTAGTGACCTGGGAACATGTAGTGACCTAAATCTATTGGTCATTCTGTTACCTGTGTAGTGTGCAGTATTGTCCAGCAGGGGGAGTAGGGAATAGGAAGACATAAATCTGGGTGTACAGTGTAATGATGAAGTGACCTCATCCAACATGATCATCTTTATTTTTCACCCACAGCAGCCAGCGGCTCCTGGCCAAGAGGGAGTGGCTTTCCCGCAAATCTGGCCAATCCGAGTGGAGCTTTGCAGCACCATCCTCCTCAATACTGTGAGTTTCATTTTAGTACACGATAACATTCATCAACGTTTTCTCATTGCCATGGTAACTTCCCCACCCCAATCCCGAGTTGTATCTGAAAATCAAATCCACAGCAGCTCAAAGTACTGCAGAATCACAGCGTTTGGACAATGGAACTGAAACAGCTGATCTAAACACACAGTAATGTATTAGTATGGTGTAGGGCCTCCTTCTGCAGACAGTACAGCATCACTTGATCCTGCACAGTGACCACAGGGATTTTGAGCTAATCCTCTTATAGACCAGTGGCCAGGTCACTGTGATGCTGGTGGAGGAGGAAGACGTTTCCTGAATCGCTTCTCCAAACACCTCAAAGTGTCTCAGAAATGTTCAGATCTGGTGACTGGGCTTCAGGTCAGCACTTTGTCTTGTTGGTGCATTATCATCCTGATACACAGAACCACCTTCAGGGGACAATGTTTGAAGCACTGGGTGTACGTTGTCCTCCTGAATGGATTGGTAGTCTTTGGCTCTCCCATTCCCATCTAGCACATGTAGTGGACCTAGGGTATTCCATGATTTTTCCACCCAAACCACCGGTGATCCACCCCTGAGATTCACTCTGGACACACAGCAGTGTGGTGGTCAGCATCTTTGTGGCTTGTTCACTCTGTAACTCTCCTGAATGTGGGAAAGACCGTGAAGGTGGACTCATCTGAGAACTATACATCTTTCACATTGTCCACTGCCTCAGGAAGTCTGCTGGTGGCCCACTGAAACCATCTTTTGGCATTGGCATGAGTGACCAAAGGCTTGGCTATAGCAGTCTGACCATGAATATTGACCCTTTAGAGCACCTGTCAAACAGGAGAGTTGGACAGACGTGCTTTTAAGTTTTTTGGACGCAGTCTGGGTTTGTACCCAGACATACCTTTCAGACAGCTTCCTCTTGCATGGACACTTACCCCTGTCCTTTGTGGTGACCTTAACCTGGGTACTGTGGCTCTCTATATACCATAAAGACTTGCTGTCCTGGTCATGAGGTCATTACCTCGTTACTGTCTCCTTATTAATCTCACAGTCCCAGGAAATCATCTCCTCCTCTCTGCTTATCTCTGGAATGTTTATGTGAGGTTTATCTTCCTCTCTCTTTCTGCTCTTTCTTACCGTCTCTCTCACAGGGCCTGTACATAATGAACTGATCTTCCAGCCCCCGATATCTACACATCCAGGTAACACACAGACACACACACACACACCTGATCATGTAGAGTAGAATTGTAGTAGTTGTTACTAGGTGTAAAGATTGTTCAGACTGTCTCTGCCTTTCAGCTCCAGATTACTGGTGTTCTATAGCGTATTTTGAGATGGACGTTCAGGTGGGCGAGACCTTCAAGGTGCCATCTTCGTGTCCGGTGGTGACAGTGGACGGTTATGTGGATCCATCAGGAGGAGATCGCTTCTGCCTGGGTCAGCTCAGCAATGTTCATCGCACCGAGGCCATCGAGAGAGCGAGGCATGCCAAGCTTTTACAGACTAGACTCTCCATCAGAGCTAAAGACGTTAACGTGGTGTCCGGCATCACTTTTTAAATTATGGAGGGTTTTATAGCATCGTAATTTTACAGGAACCTCACCAGTGTCGACACATTTCATTTCCAGTGCTGAAGTTTTTCCTGCTCTTGCACTTTCTCTCCAGGTTACACATTGGTAAAGGGGTACAGTTGGAGTGTAAGGGTGAGGGTGATGTTTGGGTGCGATGCCTCAGTGACCACGCTGTGTTTGTCCAGAGTTATTATCTGGACCGTGAAGCAGGGCGTGCACCGGGTGACGCTGTCCACAAAATTTACCCCAGTGCTTACATCAAGGTAACTCAATCCACTAAACCCTTGCTAAGTGTCAGTGAACCCTGAACACCACTCGACAATATCCTGAACCAGTTAACCCAGTTTCCAAAATCTCTTGTGTTTTAAACTATTTCCCCACACCAAAGTCCCCACATGTTCATTCCCTCATCCACAGTCCCCAGACACTGGACCTTAAATCACATCCTCCCATATCCCAGATCAACGTCCCTCTTCTACACCTCCACCCCTCCCTCCGTCAGTGCTGTTGTCCCATGGCTGTTGTTTTGTGGTGTTTTCCAGGTGTTTGATCTGAGGCAGTGCCATCGACAGATGCAGCAGCAGGCAGCCACGGCTCAGGCTGCAGCAGCGGCTCAGGCTGCAGCAGTGGCAGGAAACATACCAGGACCAGGATCAGTGGGAGGGATAGCACCAGCCATCAGTGAGCGCACACACACACACACACACACACACACACTATTGTACTGTGACCTGCTCTACATTAGTGGTGGCATAAAATACACCATCAAGGCCCCTTGCACAGGCATTACTATCCCAGGGAAGAGGAATCGATTCCATGAAGTGTGCAGACCACTGGCCCCCTGAGAGCTAATCTTTTTTTTTTTTTTCCAAATTCGGACATGTTTAAGGGTTAGTTATCATTAATAACGGAGAGGAGTAATATTACAGAGATTTACTATATTAGATAAGATTAGCCCTCAGGGATCACGGTACTTTTTGTAGAAAATCTAATATTCATTGTGATTATGAGCGATATAACAGGGTACTGAACTGTATTCTAAAGGCCTTTGTACTGCTGGTCAGTAATACAGTGACCAGTGTAACTGAAGCTCTTCATTTACCTTCTTTAATAATAAATGGGCAAGATTTTATTAGGTGTAGCCTGACAAATAAATTAATAAGAACTTTACTGACCCGAGATAAATTTCCACATCAGGCTAGTTGAAATAATGTGACTGGATTTTTCCCAAGAGCTCTATTATTAAATTAAGAACCATGTATCCCTTGTAAATTCTCAAGCAGTGTGTGTAACAGAGGTGTTGTGAAAACTAGTGTTGTGTCTGTAAACATTCTGGAGTTGTTCTCTAACAAACACACACAATCTCATATCTGTAATCTGTGGTGGTCGTAGATTTTGGAATCCGACTCTGACACAGAATTACACACAACAGTTTTATATTACACACGAGGGAATTACAGTTACACACAAATGTTCTGAATTACACACCATTATTGACAGTGATTTTATTCCATAACATAACGTGTATGTGTATGTGTGTGTGTGTGTGTGTGTGTGTCAGGTCTGTCTGCGGCTGCAGGTATCGGGGTGGATGATCTGCGTCGGTTGTGTATTCTGCGCATGAGTTTTGTTAAAGGTTGGGGTCCTGATTATCCTCGTCAGAGCATCAAGGAAACCCCGTGCTGGATTGAGATTCACTTACACAGAGCTCTGCAGCTGCTGGACGAGGTTCTGCACACCATGCCTATTGCAGATCCTCAACCGCTCGACTGATCTGAGCGATCCTGACCACAAACACTCAACTCCTCAACTGAGAATGACCCCACCATGACCCCACCACTCGGCTGACCTTCAGTTCCCTGATTGACCTTTGCCTTCAGTTAGCTCTCTGTGTGTTAGGTAAAACCAGCTGGACATCGGTCCCTTGCCTCTGTGGAGTTGAAGCAGAGAGGCGCTGCGGTGCAGGAGGAAGCAGGAAGTTGTTAAAGTGTGTGTGTGTGTGTGTGTGTGTGTGATTACAGGTGTACTTTTGCTCATTGAGGTGTGTGTGAGGAGCAGTGATCAGCATACCAGACCTTTACTCTCATTCCACCTAATAACAGAATAACACCATTGACCTTTGTTAGCACCTGTTACCTCTCACACACACACAGATCATCTCACACACACACACACACACACACAGATCATCTCTCACACACACACACACACACACAGATCATCTCACACACACACACACACACAGATCATCTCACACACACACACACACACACACACACACACACAGATCATCTCACACACACACACACACACACACACACACACAGATCATCTCACACACACACACACACACACACAGATCATCTCACACACACACACACACACACACAGATCATCTCACACACACACACAGAGAGATCATCTCACACACACACACACACACACAGATCATCTCACACACACACACACACACAGAGATCATCTCACACACACACACACACACACAGAGATCATCTCACACACACACAGAGATCATCTCACACACACACACAGATCATCTCACACACACACACACACACACAGAGATCATCTCTCACACACACACACACACAGATCATCTCACACACACAGATCATCTCACACACACACACACACAGATCAGCTCACACACACACACACACAGATCATCTCACACACACACACACACACAGATCTCACACACACACACAGATCATCTCACACACACACACACAGAGATCATCTCTCACACACACACACACACACACACAGAGATCATCTCACACACACACACACACACAGATCATCTCACACACACAGATCATCTCACACACACACACACACACACACACAGAGATCATCTCACACACACACACACACAGATCATCTCACACACACACACACACACACAGAGATCATCTCACACACACACACACACAGAGATCATCTCACACACACACACACACAGATCATCTCACACACACACACAGAGATCATCTCACACACACACACACACACAGATCATCTCACACACACACACACAGATCATCTCACACACACACACACAGAGATCATCTCACACACACACACACAGAGATCATCTCACACACACACACACACACAGATCATCTCACACACACACACAGATCATCTCACACACACACACACACAGATCATCTCACACACACACACACACACACAGAGATCATCTCACACACACACACAGAGATCATCTCACACACACACACACACACAGATCATCTCACACACACACACACACACAGAGCTCATCTCACACACACAGAGAGAGAGAGAGATCATCTCACACACATCACTGTGATGAACATAACAGCAGAGGAACCCATGAGGGAGCGGGCGGTTCTCCTGGAACACCACTGGACCTGGGAGCAGTTCACACAGCATCTCTGTAGATCAGTTCTCTGAAGTAGATGATGAACAGAAGCATTAGCTCCAGTGTATCACAGACAAACCGTACTGACCACAGACTGTACTGACCACAGACCAGGCATGTGTCACGTGTCCAACATGATAGAAATCTGGCTCTAAACATCAGAGGTAAATAAAGACAGAGTAATCTGTATTATGATGTGTTGGTGTAGCGTAGAGCCGAGTCGCCACTTTGTAATGGAGTCACAATAAAAACATCATCCAGTCTTCTCCTGTCCTCCTGACCTGCTTCTTCATCAGCCAGTTTCTCACCCATCACACCACAGCTCCTGACCAGAAGGAGGAAACGTGTGAAGTCATTACAGCTTTCTGACCCACTGACCCTGCAGCGTTCACTGGACAGCGTCTGCTCTGTTCTGCAGGATACACACACACACACACACGCTGGACCTGCTCTGTCAGAGCGAGACCGAGTGTCCTGACCACCCAGAGAGTATTAAGATCCTGTCTCATGGTCAGGACGTGACCTAGTGATCTGACCAGGGTGAGAAAGATTCAGGAAAAAAAGTGTTTTATTGTGTGCTGTTTATTAGATGAGTGTACAGGACATGGTCCTCTGACTGACCGCTCCCATTAAGAGGTACTGGCTTTGTCTCTGTGAATAAGAATATTTTTCAAACTGTTGTCTTTTGTTAAAACACTTCTCACACACTCTCACGAGTCCACACACACACACACACACACACACACACACACACGAGTCCACACACACACACACACACACACACACACACGAGTCCACACATGCACACACTTCACTCACTCACGAGTCCACACACACACACACACACACACACACACGAGTCCACACATGCACACACTTCACTCACTCACGAGTCCACACACACACGAGTCCACACACACACACTTGCTTCACTCACTCACAAGTCCACACATACACACACACTTACTTCACTCACTCACGAGTCCACACACACACACACTTCACTCACTCACGAGTCCACACACACACACACTTCACTCACTCACGAGTCCACACACACATACACACACACACTTACTTCACTCACTCACGAGTTCACACATACACACACACACACACACGAGTCCACACACACACACTTACTTCACTCACTCACGAGTCCACACACACACACTTCACTCACTCACCAGTCCACACACACATACACACACACACTTACTTCACTCACTCACGAGTCCACACATACACACACACACACGAGTCCACACACACATACACACACACACTTACTTCACTCACTCACGAGTCCACACACACACACACACACTTACTTCACTCACGAGTCCACACACACACTTACTTCACTCACTCACGAGTCCACACACACACACACACACACTTACTTCACTCACTCACGAGTCCATACATACACACACGAGTCCACGCACACACACACACTTCACTCACGAGTCCACACACACACACTTAGTTCACTCACTCACGAGTCCATGCGCGCGCACACACACACACTTACTTCATTCAGACACTCACGAGTCCACACACACACACTTACTTCACACACACACACACACACACTTACTTCACACACACACTCACGAGTCCACACATGCACACACACTTACTTCACACGCACACTCTAACGTTCACAAGCTTGCATGGTTCTGAAGGGTAAGTGTAATTGAAGAGGAGCACTGGCTAGTCCAGAGGTCAGATACAGTGTGAAGACGTGTAAATACACTCACTGTCCACTTTATTAGGAACACCTGTACATGCTTTCATCAGTCTGATCTGTCCTGTACAAACTGATCATTAATTTGAATATCACGATAATGATCAGTATCCGTGGTGTGAGTAATAGACGATGTGAGCAGTGTAAACACGGCGAGTGCGCGTGTGTGTGTGTGTACATGATGTGTTTATAGAGAAACACAGCGCGAGATCAGCGCAACAAAACAAACAGAAACAGCCTTCGTCACTAAGCGCGTGCATTATGAACGATCTCCATGGTGCCCACGTGCCCACGGGCGGAGACGCACAAGCTCCGGACACTAAAAACCGCGTCTTGTATCCAAGCGATGGTGAGACGCATGCGCAGAGACGATCTCCGATGTCCGACACTGCAGCTGGACTCTTCACTCTGTTCATCACCGTGGAGAAGGAGAGATGTACTGTCGCGCGCGCAGGGTCACGGATTTGTGCTCCGCGAGCGCGAGCACCGACAACGTGGGTCCGGGCTCCTACAATGTCCAGAGATCTGCTCCAGAGAGAACCGGTGAGAACCCAGCACTGTCCACTGTCACATCACTGACCAGGGGGAAGTCCAGAACCTCGGTCACATTAAACTGCACGTAAAGTTAGATTCCCAAAATTCTAAAGATCAGTTACTGTTCTCCTGATGTTCTACTGCTGTTCTACTGTTCTCCTGATGTTCTACTGCTGTTCTACTGTTCTCCTGATGTTCTACTGTTCTCCTGATGTTCTACTGCTGTTCTACTGTTCTCCTGATGTTCTACTGTTCTCCTGATGTTCTACTGTTCTACTGCTGTTCTATTGTTCTCCTGATGTTCTACTGTTCTCCTGATGTTCTACTGTTCTACTGCTGTTTTACTGTTCTCCTGATGTTCTACTGTTCTACTGCTGTTCTATTGTTCTACTGCTGTTCTACTGTTCTCCTGATGTTCTATTGTTCTACTGCTGTTCTACTGTTCTCCTGATGTTCTATTGTTCTCCTGATGTTCTACTGTTCTCCTGATGTTCTACTGTTCTACTGCTGTTCTATTGTTCTCCTGATGTTCTACTGTTCTACTGCTGTTGTACTGTTCTCCTGATGTTCTCCTGATGTTCTACTGTTCTACTGTTCTCCTGAAGTTGTACTGTTCTCCTGATGTTCTCCTGATGTTCTACTGTTCTGCTGATGTTCCCCTGATGTTCTCCTGATGTTCTACTGTTCTCCTGATGTTCTCCTGATGTTCTACTGTTCTCCTGCTTTTCTACTGTTCTCCTGATGTTCTGCTGTTCTCCTGATGTTCTACTGTTCTCCTGATGTTCTACTGTTCTCCTGATGTTCTACTGTTCTCCTGATGTTCTAGTGTTCTCCTTCTGTTCTACTCATAGGCGTGGCTAAGCCATTTTTTACTCAGTCCTCCTAAAATTCTGCGATTCTCCATAAACTCTACACAAATTGGTGATCTCCTCAGTCCACTTTAAATTTCATATGAAAACTTCGACAGACTTTCGGCTCCTCCCCATCGAGGAGAGGATCAGAGGACAAGTGTGTGTGTGTCTGTGTGTTTGTGTGTCTCTGTGTGTTTGTGTCTCTGTGTGTTTGTGTCTCTGTGTGTTTGTGTGTCTCTGTGTGTCTCTGTGTGTTTGTGTGTCTCTGTGTGTTTGTGTGTCTCTGTGTGTTTGTGTGTCTCTGTGTGTTTGTGTGTTCTGTGTGTCTCTGTGTGTTTGTGTGTTTGTGTGTCTCTGTGTGTTTGTGTGTTCTGTGTGTTTGTGTGTCTCTGTATGTTTGTGTGTCTCTGTGTGTTTGTGTGTCTGTGTGTCTCTGTGTGTTTGTGTGTCTGTGTGTCTCTGTGTGTTTGTGTGTCTCTGTGTGTTTGTGTGTCTCTGTGTGTTTGTGTGTCTCTGTGTGTCTGTGTGTCTCTGTGTGTTTGTGTGTCTCTGTGTGTTTGTGTGTCTGTGTGTTTGTGTCTCTGTGTGTTTGTGTGTCTGTGTGTCTCTGTGTGTTTGTGTGTCTGAGTGTTTGTGTGTCTCTGTGTGTTTGTGTGTCTGTGTGTCTCTGTGTGTCTCTGTATGTTTGTGTGTCTCTGTGTGTTTGTGTGTCTCTGTATGTTTGTGTGTCTCTGTGTGTTTGTGTGTCTGTGTGTTTGTGTGTCTGTGTGTTTGTGTGTCTGTGTGTCTCTGTGTGTTTGTGTGTCTCTGTGTGTTTGTGTGTCTCTGTGTGTTTGTGTGTTTGTGTGTCTGTGTGTCTCTGTGTGTCTGTGTGTTTGTGTGTCTGTGTGTCTCTGTGTGTTTGTGTGTCTCTGTGTGTGTTTGTGTGTCTGTGTGTCTCTGTGTGTTTGTGTGTCTCTGTGTGTTTGTGTGTTCTGTGTGTTTGTGTGTCTCTGTATGTTTGTGTGTCTCTGTGTGTTTGTGTGTCTCTGTGTGTTTGTGTGTCTCTGTATGTTTGTGTGTCTCTGTGTGTTTGTGTGTTTGTTTATCTCTGTATGTTTGTGTGTCTCTGTGTGTCTGTGTGTCTCTGTGTGTTTGTGTGTCTCTGTGTGGTTGTGTGTCTGTGTGTCTGTGTGTTTGTGTGTCTCTGTATGTTTGTGTGTCTCTGTGTGTTTGTGTGTCTCTGTATGTTTGTGTGTGTCTGTGTGTCTCTGTGTGTTTGTGTGTCTGTGTGTCTCTGTGTTTGTGGGTCTGTGTGTCTCTGTGTGTTTGTGTCTCTGTGTGTCTGTGTGTTTGTGTGTCTCTGTGTGTTTGTGTCTCTGTGTGTTTGTGTGTCTGTGTGTCTCTGTGTGTTTGTGTGTCTGTGTGTCTCTGTGTGTTTGTGTGTCTGTGTCTCTGTGTGTTTGTGTGTCTTTGTGTGTTTGTGTGTCTGTGTGTCTCTGTGTGTTTGTGTGTCTCTGTGTGTTTGTGTCTCTGTGTGTTTGTGTGTCTCTGTGTGTTTGTGTGTCTCTGTGTGTTTGTGTGTCTGTGTGTCTCTGTGTGTTTGTGTGTCTCTGTGTTGTTGTGTGTCTCTGTGTGTCTGTGTGTCTCTGTGTGTTTGTGTGTCTGTGTGTCTCTGTGTGTTTGTGTGTCTCTGTGTGTTTGTGTGTTTGTGTGTCTCTGTGTGTTTGTGTCTCTGTGTGTCTGTTTGTCTGTGTGTCTGTGTGTCTCTGTGTGTTTGTGTGTCTCTGTGTGTTTGTGTGTCTGTGTGTCTCTGTGTGTTTGTGTGTCTCTGTGTGTTTGTGTGTTCTGTGTGTTTGTGTGTCTCTGTATGTTTGTGTGTCTCTGTGTGTTTGTGTGTCTCTGTGTGTTTGTGTGTCTCTGTATGTTTGTGTGTCTCTGTGTGTTTGTGTGTTTGTTTATCTCTGTATGTTTGTGTGTCTCTGTGTGTCTGTGTGTCTCTGTGTGTTTGTGTGTCTCTTTGTGTTTGTGTGTCTCTGTGTGGTTGTGTGTCTCTGTATGTTTGTGTGTGTCTGTGTGTCTCTGTGTGTTTGTGTGTCTGTGTGTCTCTGTGTTTGTGGGTCTGTGTGTCTCTGTGTGTTTGTGTCTCTGTGTGTCTGTGTGTTTGTGTGTCTCTGTGTGTTTGTGTCTCTGTGTGTTTGTGTGTCTGTGTGTCTCTGTGTGTTTGTGTGTCTGTGTGTCTCTGTGTGTTTGTGTGTCTGTGTCTCTGTGTGTTTGTGTGTCTTTGTGTGTTTGTGTGTCTCTGTGTGTTTGTGTGTCTGTGTGTCTCTGTGTGTTTGTGTGTCTCTGTGTGTTTGTGTGTCTCTGTGTGTTTGTGTGTCTCTGTATGTTTGTGTGTCTCTGTGTGTTTGTGTGTTTGTTTATCTCTGTATGTTTGTGTGTCTCTGTGTGTCTGTGTGTCTCTGTGTGTTTGTGTGTCTCTGTGTGTTTTTGTGTCTGTGTGTTTGTGTGTTCTGTGTGTTTGTGTGTCTCTATGTGTTTTTGTGTGTCTCTGTGTGTTTGTGTGTGTTTGTGTGTCTCTGTGTGTTTGTGTGTCTCTGTGTGTCTCTGTGTGTTTGTGTGTCTCTGTGTGTTTGTGTGTCTCTGTATGTTTGTGTGTCTCTGTGTGTCTGTGTGTCTCTGTGTGTTTGTGTGTCTCTTTGTGTTTGTGTGTCTCTGTGTGTTTGTGTGTCTGTGTGTCTCTGTGTTTGTGTGTCTCTATGTGTTTTTGTGTGTCTCTGTGTGTTTGTGTGTGTTTGTGTGTCTCTGTGTGTTTGTGTGTCTCTGTGTGTCTCTGTGTGTTTGTGTGTCTCTGTGTGTCTCTGTGTGTTTGTGTGTCTCTGTGTGTTTGTGTGTCTCTGTGTGTCTGTGTGTCTCTGTGTGTTTGTGTGTCTCTTTGTGTTTGTGTGTCTCTGTGTGTTTGTGTGTCTGTGTGTCTCTGTGTGTTTGTGTGTCTCTGTATGTTTGTGTGTCTCTGTGTGTTTGTGTGTCTCTGTATGTTTGTGTGTGTTTGTGTGTCTGTGTGTTTGTGTGTCTGTGTGTCTCTGTGTGTTTGTGTGTCTCTTTGTGTTTGTGTGTCTCTGTGTGTTTGTGTGTCTGTGTGTCTCTGTGTGTTTGTGTGTCTCTGTATGTTTGTGTGTCTCTGTGTGTTTGTGTGTCTCTGTATGTTTGTGTGTGTTTGTGTGTCTGTGTGTTTGTGTGTCTGTGTGTCTCTGTGTTTGTGGGTCTGTGTGTCTCTGTGTGTTTGTGTGTCTGTGTGTCTCTGTGTGTTTGTGTGTCTGTGTGTCTCTGTGTGTTTGTGTGTCTGTGTGTTTGTGTGTCTGTGTGTTTGTGTGTCTTTGTGTGTTTGTGTGTCTCTGTGTGTTTGTGTGTCTGTGTGTCTCTGTGTGTTTGTGTGTTTGTGTGTCTTTGTGTGTTTGTGTGTCTCTGTGTGTTTGTGTGTCTGTGTGTCTCTGTGTGTTTGTGTGTCTCTGTATGTTTGTGTGTCTCTGTGTGTTTGTGTCTCTGTGTGTTTGTGTGTCTCTGTGTGTTTGTGTGTCTCTGTGTGTTTGTGTGTCTGTGTGTCTCTGTGTGTTTGTGTGTTCTGTGTGTTTGTGTGTCTCTGTGTGTTTGTGTGTCTGTGTGTCTCTGTGTGTTTGTGTGTCTGTGTGTCTGTGTGTCTCTGTGTGTTTGTGTGTCTGTGTGTCTCTGTGTGTTTGTGTGTCTCTGTGTGTTTGTGTGTCTCTGTGTGTTTGTGTGTTCTGTGTGTTTGTGTGTCTCTGTATGTTTGTGTGTCTGTGTGTTTGTGTGTCTGTGTGTTTGTGTGTCTCTGTGTGTTTGTGTGTCTCTGTGTGTTTGTGTGTCTCTGTATGTTTGTGTGTCTCTGTGTGTTTGTGTGTTTGTGTGTCTCTTTGTGTTTGTGTGTCTCTGTGTGTCTGTGTGTCTCTGTGTGTTTGTGTGTCTCTGTATGTTTGTGTGTCTCTGTGTGTTTGTGTGTCTCTGTATGTTTGTGTGTGTCTGTGTGTCTCTGTGTTTGTGTGTCTCTGTGTGTCTCTGTGTGTTTGTGTGTCTCTGTATGTTTGTGTGTGTCTGTGTGTCTGTGTGTTTGTGTGTCTGTGTGTCTCTGTGTTTGTGGGTCTGTGTGTCTCTGTGTGTTTGTGTGTCTGTGTGTTTGTGTGTCTCTGTGTGTTTGTGTGTCTGTGTGTCTCTGTGTGTTTGTGTGTCTGTGTGTCTGTGTGTTTGTGTGTCTGTGTGTTTGTGTGTCTTTGTGTGTTTGTGTGTCTCTGTGTGTTTGTGTGTCTGTGTGTCTCTGTGTGTTTGTGTGTTTGTGTGTCTTTGTGTGTTTGTGTGTCTCTGTGTGTTTGTGTGTCTGTGTGTCTCTGTGTGTTTGTGTGTTTGTGTGTCTTTGTGTGTTTGTGTGTCTCTGTGTGTTTGTGTGTCTGTGTGTCTCTGTGGGTCTGTGTGTCTCTGTGTGTTTGTGTCTCTGTGTGTTTGTGTGTCTGTGTGTCTCTGTGTGTTTGTGTGTCTGTGTGTCTCTGTGTGTTTGTGTGTCTGTGTCTCTGTGTGTTTGTGTGTCTGTGTCTGTGTGTTTGTGTGTCTCTGTGTGTTTGTGTGTCTGTGTGTCTCTGTGTGTTTGTGTGTCTCTGTATGTTTGTGTGTCTCTGTGTGTTTGTGTCTCTGTGTGTTTGTGTGTCTCTGTGTGTTTGTGTGTCTGTGTGTCTCTGTGTGTTTGTGTGTTCTGTGTGTTTGTGTGTCTCTGTGTGTTTGTGTGTTTGTGTGTTTGTGTGTCTCTGTGTGTCTGTGTGTCTCTGTGTGTTTGTGTGTCTCTGTGTGTTTTTGTGTCTGTGTGTCTCTGTGTGTTTGTGTGTCTCTGTGTGTTTGTGTGTCTCTGTGTGTTCTGTGTGTTTGTGTGTCTCTATGTGTTTTTGTGTGTCTCTGTGTGTTTGTGTGTGTTTGTGTGTCTCTGTGTGTTTGTGTGTGTTTGTGTGTCTCTGTGTGTTTGTGTGTCTGTGTGTCTCTGTGTGTTTGTGTGTTTGTGTGTCTCTGTGTGTCTGTGTGTCTGTGTGTT
>NC_080731.1:22847198-22859698 GCF_019097595.1 Hemibagrus wyckioides
AAAGTGAAAACTTTTTATGAGAATGAGGTTTTAGTTTTTATTTGTGTGTACACTCCCACCAGTGCAGTGGAGAGGATGACGTTTTTAGATACTCTGAACAATGTCATTGCTGACTGCAACACTGCAGAGATTTTAATTCTGGGTGGTGATTTTAACTGTACTACAGATAATTTAGATCGGAACCACACAGAACCTCACATGGCTTCCCGTAAGCGTCTGTGGGAGATGGTGGAGGCCCACGAGTTGAGCGACATATGGAGAACTTTTCATAAGAACAAGAGACAGTACACGTGGGCCCATGCCATAGATAACACACTCTCCCTGGCGAGACTAGATCGTTTTTATGGTTTTAAACACCAGCTGACATTTTTCACAAAGTGTTTTATTGTTCCAGTAGGTATCTCTGACCACAGCATGGTACAGTGTACTATTACTAAAGAGAAGGTTAAACCTAGGAGTGCCTACTGGCATTTTAACACTGCTCTTTTAGAAGACGCTAATTTTAGAGAGTCTTTTACTTATTTATGGAATTGTTTTAAACATGAGAAGGCAGCTTTTAGTTCACTTCAGCTGTGGTGGGATGTGACAAAAGCACAAGTCAAAGAATTCTGTCAACAGTACACTCTCAATGTCACAAGAGACATTGTTAGATCTCTGAAAGCTCTGGAGATAGAAATAGTGGAACTCCAGCGTTTGGAGGCCACTGGAAATCGAGGGCATATTGAAGCCCTCAAACGTAAAAAATCCAAAATGAACGACCTGTTAGACATTACAGCACAGGGGGCGCTGGTCCGCTCACGCTTTAAAAGCGCAGCTGAGATGGATGCTCCTTCAAAGTTCTTTTTCAGTTTAGAGCAAAAGAATGGACAGAAAAGATTTATACATGCTGTGTGAACAGAATCAGGGGATCTCTTATCTGAGCCCACTGAAATTCACCAGCAGACAGTAAGCTTCTACTCGAAGCTGTACAGCAGTGAGTGGTCAGGGGCACAAGCGGTGGAGGACAGCTTCCTCATGGACCTGCCAAAGCACTCTGAGCAAGCGGCCAGAGAGCTGGACAGGGAGCTGACGCTGGAGGAGGTTCATGAGGCTCTCCAGGGGATGGAGAATGGACGGGCGTCAGGTATAGACGGTCTCCTTTGCGAGTTCTACAAAGCATTCTGGGCCGTCATAGGGCAGGACGTGCTGGATGTCCTACGGGACAGCGTACGGAGAGGTGAACTCCCATTGAGCTGCAGGAGGGCCGTCCTGACCCTGCTACCGAAGAAGGGAGACCTGACCCACCTGAAAAACTGGCACCCGGTCTCACTACTGTGCACTGACTGCAAGCTGCTCTCAAAAGCATTAGCCTCGAGACTGACTAAGGTAATGGAGCAGCTCATTCACTAGGACCAGACATACTGTGTGCCTGATAGGTCCATATTCGATAATGTGTATCTAATTCGTGACATTTTGGACGTCTCCAGGCTATTGGGCTTAAATACTGGTCTGATTTCTCTAGATCAGGAAAAGGCTTTTGACCTGGTTGAACATGAATATTTGTGGAAGGTGCTGGAAGCCTTCGGGTTCAACCCAGGTTTTATAGCCATGATCAGGGTGTTGTACAGTGACATTGAGAGTGTACTGAAGGTTAACGGTGGTTTATGTGCTCCTTTTAGAGTGTACAGAGGGATCAGGCAGGGCTGTTCCCTCCCTGGAATGTTGTACTCTCTAGCTATGCAGATGATCTGGTAGTGATGATAAACACACAGAATGATGTCAATGTTTTAACTGATATTTTAAATGACTTTCATATTTTATCCTCTGCAAAGGTTAACTGGGCTAAAAGTGAAGCCATTTTAATTGGGGAGTGGGGAGGTGGGCAACCATCACTACCAGGAGGCTTAGTGTGGAAAAGAGGTGGTTTTAAATACTTGGGTGTCTACCTGGGGAACAATGAGTTTTTAAATAAAAATTGGGAAGGTTCTGTAGAGCACGTGAAGGGCAGACTCTGCAGGTGGAAGCGGCTGGTCCCAAAGATGTCCTACAGGGGGCGAACGCTGGTCATCAACAACCTCACCAACCTCCCTCTGGCACAAACTGGCATGCGTGGATCCGCCGCCGAACCTGCTAGCGAACATCCGGGCCCTGCTGGTGGACTTCTTCTAGGAAGGTCTACACTGGATTCCACAGAGTGTTCTCCACCTGCCCAAAGGAGAAGGAGGACAGGAGCTGGTCCAGCTGTCCAGCAGAGCCGCAGCCTTCCGCCTCCAGTTCATCCAGAGGCTCCTCACTGGACCCAGAGACTTAGTATGGAGAGCAGCAGCCAGTGGATTATTACACACAGTTCAAGGACTGGGGCTGGACAGAGCGTTGTTTTTAATGGACACAAATATGCTGGACATTTCTGGATTACCAGACTTTTACCGTGGAATTTTTAAAATCTGGAACGTTTTTAAGAAACAGAACAAGGGCTGTAGAATGCTACACTGGCTGCTGGAGGAGCCTCTGGTGTACGGCGGGAGACTGGACATCTCCAGTGTGACCGTCCCTGCACTGTCCAGAACTCTCATCTCCTCAGGGATTATAACACTCCGGGAGCTTGTGAACATCATGGGGTCGGACTTGTCAAGGGCAGAGGACCGGGCAGTGTGTATGGGACTGCGGTCCCTGCGTGTTGTCAATCAGCTCCTACACCGCTGGAAATCTGCATTGACATCAGAGGAGCGTGTTCAGCTAATGGACTATTCACACACAGAGACTGGTCCTACAGAGGACGAACCCTTTCCCCAGCTGAACATCGCTCCTGCCCTTGACGGGTGTGCAGGCCCCCTCCTGGAGTGCCGGGGTGAAGGGGAGATGGACTTTGGGTCAGTGTCGGGGAAGCTGCTCTACAGAGCGTGTGTAAGGGTTTTAAACAAGAAGAAGCTGAGTGGGAGGGTGGACACCCCATGGAGAAGTGTACATGGTTTTACTGATGATTTTAAACCGGAGTGGACGCACTGTATAAACCACCGTTAACTAAAAAATGGAGGATTTTACACTGTATTATCTCTGTGAACTCTTTTATTTCTGTTTTAAACCCTGATATTGCACATGATTGTCCTTTTTGTTCACAGAGAGAAACAGTTTTTCATGCTTTATTCACTGCTCCAGGTTACAGTCACTGTTTGTGTTTTTACGGAGCATTTTAAGGTCTTTTAATGTTGTTTTTACTTTTCAGTGTTTTATTTCTGGTTTTAAGTTTGTCAGGAAACACCGCCTCAGGTGCCAAATAATCAATTTTATATCTGGTCAGGGAAAAATGGTGATATACCTGAGCCGGAAAAACCAAATAACACAGAACACTGACTGTGAAGCCATAAGAATTCTGAAAAGGCTGATGAAATAAAGAGTTTTAATTGATTTTAATTTTTATAAAAGTATGAATGATCTGGATGTGTTTAGATGTGTGTGGTGTTGGGAGAATGCTTTGTGCTCTGTAGCAGAAGGAAAAATTAACTTTGCAGCAGAACTAAACTAATCACTCATGTTTAAAATAATTTATTGACATTATTTTAATACGTATTTATTTATTTATTTATTGAGTCACTGTGACATATATGTGACTTGTGTAAATAAAGATGCGTAAAAAGTAAAAAAAAAGTCTCTCTGTCTGTCTCTCTCTGAGTGCATGCTGGGAGTGGGCGGAGTGCGTTGAGTGTGAGCGTGGTTGATACGTTTCTCATTGCTTAACGTTTAATAACTTCTTGATTTATCAATCTATCTATCTATCTATCTATCTATCTATCTATCTATCTATCTATCTATCTATCTATCTATCTCTCTATCTATCTATATATATATATATATATATATACATATATATATATATATATATATATATATATATATATATATATATTTTTTTTTTTTTTTTTTTTTTGACCAATTTTTTTTGAACAATTCACTTTTTTTTTTCATACCATCTAAACTCTCTGTTTAATCAGAGCAGTTTTCTGGCCGTCAGCACCAGCTTTCCCGCTGGAGAGCATGGCGGCCCAGGGTAGAGACCCCCTCGATAACCTGACGCGCAGCCATGGCGTTAGAGTGGTGACCGGGGCGGGGGTGGAGGAGTGGTGACCGGGGCGGGGGTGGGGGAGTGGTTACCGGGGCGGAGGTGGAGGAGTGCTGCCTGGCCGCAGGGGAGGTGGCGTCCAGGATGAACAGCGCGGTGGTGATGTTTGTCAACACGGTGGAGAACGCAGTGCTGTTGGCCCAGAAGGGAATTATACTCAGGGGTTCACTCACTGATGTGTTCTCCCTCGCAACACCTGCAAAAAAAGTCACGCTGTCCAACGTGCCCCCGTTTATTTCTAATGAAACACTGGAAAGACAGCTCTCCATTTTCGGTAAGCTCGTCTCTCTGATAAGGAAAATGAACATAGGTAGCAAATCAGACCTGGCGAAACACGTGCGCTCGTTCAGGAGGTTCACCTACATGATCCTCAATGATAACAGCACTGAACTCGAGCGCACGCTAACATTCAAAATCGACGGGTTTGATTATGTTATCTATGTGTCCACCGTGTCCATGAGGTGTTTCGGCTGCGGAAAAACTGGGCATCTAGTGCGTGATTGTCCCCAGGGCGCAGACAGCGGTACAGTCCCCTCTGATGTGAGCGAGGTGTCGGTTCGGGGCAGTGACGGGTTGGATCGAGCTGATCAGAATGACGGAGTGGTCGAGGCGGACTCTCCGGTCACGGATGGAGCGGGCGTTTCCCATGCGGGTTCGGTGAGCGCTACGCCGGGAGTACCAGAGACCTCAGAACCTAAACACTGAGATCGACCCAGTACCCAGTGATGGGGTGAGTAACACTGATACCACTGTTCCCACTGCTCAGGCTGAGCAGGCCTCACCTGAGCCGCATATAGAAATAGAAACTGAAACTGATGTTGGACTGATGATTAGTCAGGACAGTGTTACTGAGAATAATGTTGTTGTCTTACCGGAAAATGCAGACGAAGCGATGATGGAAACTGAGCTGACCGTTCTCAAAACACCCGTAAAAAGAAAGACAAGAGACAATGACAAAACTGTGAAAGCTGCGAAAAAAGCAGAAAAGAAGCAGGCAGAAAGTATTAGTGAGCTGGACGGTGAAGAGCCCTCTCCTGACCTCACTGTCTGTGTCACCACTGAGGGTCACTGGGTCGGTAAAAAGTACAACGCGAGTGAAATTAAACACTTTCTTAAGATCACAAAGAACATGAAAATGGTACAGATCAACAAATACTTTCCAGACCTGAACAAACTGCACATTGCCATAAAGCGTCTTATGGGTGAAGGGTGTTTTGAGGACAAAGAGCTACAGGTTAAAGAAGATTGTCACTAAAATCAACACCCTGTTAAGTAATGATGATGATGACACGTCATAGTTCTCTCGGTCCTCACAGACCGCAGACGCCCTTTCCTGTGCTTATTCTTTTCTGTGTGCTCATGCAGGACATTCACATCGCATCCCTGAATGTTAACGGTGCTAGAGACTGCAGGAAGAGAGCAGAACTTTATGAACTAGTGACACAAAAAAGAATAGACATATTACTTGCACAGGAAACCCATAGTGACGCTAAAAACGTAGTAGATTGGACACAGGAGTGGGCTGGCCCCTTGTTTTTAAGCCACAATACCTCTGTTAGTGGAGGAGTAGCTGTTTTGTTTTCAAAGACTTTTAAACCTATCTCTTACAGCGTGGAAGAGATAGTAGCTGGCAGACTGTTAAAAGTCAGAGCTCTTTTAGAGAACCATGTTATGGTTTTTATCTGTGTGTATGCCCCGGCTTCCCCAGTGGAAAGAATAGCTTTTTTAGATCAATTATGCAACATTTTAGAAACTTGTGACGCAGAGGAGTTTTTATTTGTTGGTGGTGATTTTAACTGTACTTTAGAAAACAGTGACCGCAACCATATAGAGCCACACATGCCTTCAAGAAGAAGACTCCTACACACTGTTGAAAAACACGAGTTAAGTGATGTTTGGAGAAATATGAATAAAACTCAAAAACAGTACACCTGGGCTCATGCTGCTGATGGAAAGGTATCATTAGCAAGGTTAGGTTTTATGTTCCAAAGCATCACATGAACACCATAAAAAGCTGTGTTATTAGTCCGGTTGGTTTTTCAGACCACAGCTTGGTTTTATGTGTTTCAGTTTTAAATTGTATTAAACCGAAGAGTTCTTACTGGCATTTTAACACAGTTTTACTGAATGACCAGCATTTTATAGAGATTTTTACTTTTTTCTGGAGAAATTTTAGGAAAGAAAAAAGTGCTTTTATTTCTCTGCAACATTGGTGGGATTTTGGGAAAGCTCAAATAAAACAGTTGTGTCAACAGTACACTTATAATGTCACAAGGGATTTGGCTCGGTCTATGAAACAACTAGAAGATGAGATAACAGAACTTCAGTTGTTAGCACAGTCCACAGAGAACCAGAACCATATTCAGACCCTCACAGTCAAAAAGAAAAAGTTATCGGACCTCCTTGAGTTTAAAGCACAAGGTGCATTAATAAGGTCACGATTCCAGAACGCAAACCAGATGGACGCCCCCTCAAAGTTGTTTTTTAGCCTTGAAAAAAAGAACGGACAAAAACGTTTTATTCACAGCCTGCGCTCTGAGTCTGGACACCTTTTATCTGATACAGCTGACATTAGGAAAAGGGCGGTTAGTTTTTATGAAAAACTCTATCAATGTGAGTACAGAGAACACACCACAGAACAGAGCTTTTTAGAAGACCTGCCCCGAGTGTCACATGACTCCAATACAGAGCTGAGTGCAGATATAACACCAGCAGAGCTGCACAAAGCATTAATGAGTATGGAGTGTGGCAGAGCGCCTGGCATAGACGGGCTTCCGTCAGAGTTTTATAAGTCTTTCTGGCATGTTTTAAGGGATGACTTACTTGAGGTTTTGAACGACAGCTTGACAAGAGGACTGCTACCATTAAGTTGTAGGAGAGCAGTCCTCACTCTTTTACCCAAAAAAGGGGACCTGACAGACATAAAGAACTGGAGACCTGTTTCATTGCTTTGTAGTGATTACAAGATGCTGTCTAAAGTTTTAGCTACAAGACTGGGAAGTGTTCTGGAAGAGGTTTTAAACGCAGATCAGACCTACTGCATACCCGGGAGGTCCATATTTGACAACATCTCATTAGTTTGAGACATTTTCAATGTCTCCAAACTTTTTGGGCTGAATATGGGTTTCATTTCCATAGACCAAGAGAAAGCCTTCGATCGAGTTGAACACAACTTCCTTTGGAAAACCCTTAATGCTTTTGGTTTTAGCTCAGATTTTATTTCCAAAGTACAAATTCTATACTGTGACATAGAAAGTGTACTGAAACTCAATGGTGGCTTATGTGCTCCGTTTAAGGTGTGTAGGGGGGTAAGGCAGGGCTGCTCTCTCTCAGGGATGCTTTACACTCTGGCCATTGAACCCTTTCTGAATACGCTAAGAGCTAAGCTGAAAGGTGTCTTAATCCCTGACTGCCCGAACGCTATCCGCCTGTCGGCCTACGCAGATGACGTTGTAATACTGGTCGACAGTCAGAGTGATATAGACGTGTTACACAGGGTGTCCAAGGACTTTGGAGCGGTTTCCTCTGCAAAGATAAACTGGTCTAAGAGCGAGGCTGTTTTAGTCGGCCAGTGGGTAGGCGAGGTACCTAAACTCCCCGGAGGCCTAAGTTGGAAAAGCGAAGGCTTTAAGTATCTGGGCGTGTACCTGGGTAATGACTCGTTCACACAGAGAAACTGGGAAGGGGTCATTGAAAAAGTAACTGGTCGCCTAGAAAAGTGGAAGTGGCTGGTGCCTAAAATGTCTTACAGGGGGCGAACGCTAACTATTAACAATCTGGTAGCATCGTCTCTGTGGCATAAAATAGCCTGTATAGACCCTCCTACAGACCTTTTAATGAAAATCCAGTCGATTTTGTTAGACTTTTTTTGGGATAAGTTGCACTGGGTGCCACGCAGCATTTTATACTTACCCAAAGAGGAAGGTGGGCAAGGTCTTATACATTTACAGAGCAGAACTGCAACCTTTCGTTTACAGTTTTTACAGAAGTTTTTATGTGGCTCAAAGTTTTTTAGCTGGAAACAAGTGTCCAGTGCCATTTTAAGATCTTTTGGGCAGATGAGAATGGACAAGGCACTCTTTTTAATGAATCCAGAGAGACTGAACACTGCAAGACTGCCTGCTTTTTATCACAACTTGTTCAGAATCTGGAGACTTTTTAGGGTGCAAAGAACCACAGCCACAGACTCTCTTCACTGGCTACTTCAAGAGCCTCTGGTATACGGGGCACGCCTGGACGTCGGGGACTCTTCACTGTCGCAGTCTCTCCTTGCGTCTGGTGTCACCAGCCTCAAACACCTGGTGGACGTCGCTGGACCTCACCTACAGAACGTTGATGGAGTAGCTGCTCGGCTAGGCGTGAGGTCAAAGAGGGCGGTGAGCCAGCTGCTGCGAAAGTGGACTCTGGTCATCTCGCGTGAGGAGAGGGAATTGCTCATGGACTACTCCAGTGGAACTGAAAGCCCCGACTCAGAGGACCCGTTTCCTGAACTTGCACTGTCTGTGGACCGTGGACAGGAAGGCACTGGTCACTTTTTGGACTGTAAAAATATCACAAACATGAACTTTTTTAATGTGACTGGGAAAACGTTTTATAAAGCATGTGTCAAAGCTTTTAATATGCGGTCACTCAGGGGGAGAGTGGACACACCCTGGCGCACTGTCCTCGGTTTGAGTGAGGAAGAGCGTCCAGAGTGGAGGTCACTCTATAAGCCACCATTGCCGAAAAGAACTGGGGATTTACAATGGAGAAAATGGTATTGTTGCGGTCAATGCTTTTATCTCTGTTCTCTGTCCCCAGGCCAGCCACTCGTGTCCCTTCTGTAATCAAAGAGAGACTATCTTTCATGCTTTTACAGAATGTTCCAGACTACAGTCTCTTTTTACCGTTTTACAGAATATTTTTAGTGTTTTTAACGAAAAGTTTTCACTAAAAGTATTTATTCTTGGTTTTAGGTACACACGCAAAAGACGAGCTCGATGCCAGCTTTTAAACTTTGTTCTGGGGCAAGCGAAAATGGGCATTTACATCAGTCGAAAGCACCAGGTTGAACAAAATGGCTGTTGCAATGTTGTAATGGTCACTACAGCACTCATAAAGTCCAGGATTCTGATTGACTTTGTGTTCTATAAAAAAACAAAGAACCTGTCTGTGTTTGAGAAAACCTGGTGTTGTAGAGGAGCCCTGTGTTGTGTTGTGATGAAAAACTGCAATTTGCACATTACACTGTCTTAATTAATTAATTATCTATCTATCTATCTATCTATCTATCTATCTATCTATCTATCTATCTATCTATCTATCTATCTTTTAACCCCATCCTTTAAATGACATTTTTCTCTATTTATTCACTGAGAAGATGTAAATAAAGGTTTTTTCAAATTCAGTTCTCTCTCTCTCTCTCTGTCTGTCTCTCTCTCTCTCTCTCTCTCGGTCTCTCTCTGTCTCTCTGTAGTGTCCTTTGCTCCGTTCCTGTCTCTCTCCTCCAGGCCCTCAGTGTTTGACAGTGGAGACAGTGACCAGTGTTCTCCTGGACCGGCTCACTATAATGGAGTCCTTACCTGGGTACTGCACCACATGTAGATCCACCCCTATTCTATCTCCGCCCACACAGTAGCCCCACCCACACAGTAACCCCACTGTAGCCATGCCCTCTTAGTGACCATGCTCCATTCGCAGGTTAAATTTATGGCGTTTGTAAAGAGCCTGAGATTTAGAAGAAGTTTCTGTAAAAAATGTTTTTTTATTAATGATTATTTTACTATGAATATTTCTTTTTTTCTTGTTTTTGTTTATTTTGTCTCTTTTTTCTATGTTTATTGTTGTTGTGTCTTTTGCTGCCATCTCCTGGACATCACTGGTTCTGCAGGCTCCTGTTCCTGGTGGTCATTCTCTGCAGAACCGCTCAAGGCGTTTTGAGGAGGCAGATGCTAATATTCCAGGACCAGGAACCTATGACATCATCCAGCCATGGGGGCAAAAGCGCCACCTACCTACCACCCCAGACAGGGGCATTAAGGTGCAGTCCAGTGTGTGTTATAGCTGTTCCGTGGTTCATTTCCTGCACTAATGTTATTGTGTGTGTGTGTGTGTGTGAGAGCAGTGTGTGAGGTGGTTGTTCCACTCTGCTCCCTCCATCCCGTCTCCCAGTCAGGCCTTTGGTTATGAGGAGAACGAGCAGGGGGATTTGTACATGCAGAAACCACCCAGAACTGACCAGAGCCTTGGCCCTGCCTACTACAGCCCCACCCAGGTGTGTGTGTGTGTCTGTGCATGTGTGTGTCTGTCTGTGTGTGTGCGCATGTGTGTGTGTGTGTGTGTCTGTGTGTGTGTGTGTGTGTGTGCGCGCATGTGTGCGCGTATGTGTGTGTGTGCGCATGTGTGCGCGTATGTGTGTGTGTGTGTCTGTGTGTGTGTGTGTGTGTGTGCGCATGTGTGCGCGTGTGTGTGCACATGTGTGCGCGTATGTGTGTGTGTGTATGTGAAGTTAAGTTTTGTCTTTTAACTCTCTGTGGGTATATCAGATAGAACCAAAGTATAAAGGAGTCCACTTTGGCCAAATGACGGGGAAACGGACAGAGATGAAGGTGGGGCAAGGACCTGGACCAGGACACTACCATCCAGAGGAGTGAGACACACACACACACACACACACACACACATCAGGTTTAACAGGAACATGAATGAACATGTATGATGACATAATAACCAGAAAAGGAAACACATACATGGTGAAGAACTGCAGGTGTTCTCCATCATGTTCTCCATCATGTTCTCTATGTTCTCCATCATGTTCTCCATCATGTTCTCTATGTTCTCCATCATGTTCTCCATCATGTTCTCTATGTTCTCCATCATGTTCTCCATCATGTTCTCTATGTTCTCCATCATGTTCTCCATCATGTTCTCTATGTTCTCCATCATGTTCTCCATCATGTTCTCCATCATGTTCTCCATCATGTTCGCTATCATGTTCTCCATCATGTTCTCCATCATGTTCTCCATCATGTTCGCTATCATGTTCTCCATCATGTTCTCCATGTTCCGTTCATCATACAAACAAGAACATGACTTCTCCTTCACCTCAGGTATATTCAGTTCAATTCACTTCAGTTTTATTGTGAACTGCTTTTAACAATCAACATACACATCTTTACAGAAATATAAACATTTAGAATAGAAATGACATTAGCACAAATTCAGATTACATTATGAACAGTGGGATTTAAAGGCCAGCACAGTGACCTCCACACGGTTTAATCCACAGTGACCTCCACACGGTTTAATCCACAGTGACCTCCACACGGTTTCATCCACAGTGACCTCCACACGGTTTAATCCACAGTGACCTCCACACGGTGTAATCCACAGTGACCTCCACACGGTGTAATCCACAGTGACCTCCACACGGTGTAATCCACAGTGACCTCCACACGGTGTAATCCACAGTGACCTCCACACGGTTTAATCCACAGTGACCTCCACACGGTTTCATCCAAAGTGACCTCCACACGGTTTCATCCACAGTGACCTCCACACGGTTTCATCCACAGTGACCTCCACACGGTTTCATCCACAGTGACCTCCACACGGTTTCATCCACAGTGACCGCCACACGGTTTCATCCACAGTGACCTCCACACGGTTTCATCCACAGTGACCTCCACACGGTTTCATCCACAGTGACCTCCACACGGTTTCATCCACAGTGACCTCCACACGGTTTCATCCACAGTGACCTCCACACGGTTTCATCCACAGTGACCTCCACACGGTTTCATCCACAGTGACCTCCACACGGGTTCATCCACAGTGACCTCCACACGGGTTCATCCACAGTGACCTCCACACGGTTTTATCCACAGTGACCTCCACACGGTGTAATCCACAGTGACCTCCACACGGTGTAATCCACAGTGACCTCCACACGGTGTAATCCACAGTGACCTCCACACGGTGTAATCCACAGTGACCTCCACACGGTGTAATCCACAGTGACCTCCACACGGTTTCATCCACAGTGACCTCCACACGGTTTCATCCACAGTGACCTCCACACGGTGTAATCCACAGTGACCTCCACACGGTGTAATCCACAGTGACCTCCACACGGTGTAATCCACAGTGACCTCCACACGGTGTAATCCACAGTGACCTCCACACGGTTTTATCTACAGTGACCTCCACACGGTGTAATCCACAGTGACCTCCACACGGTTTTATCTACAGTGACCTCCACACGGTGTAATCCACAGTGACCTCCACACGGTGTAATCCACAGTGACCTCCACACGGTGTAATCCACAGTGACCTCCACACGGTGTAATCCACAGTGACCTCCACACGGTGTAATCCACAGTGACCTCCACACGGTGTAATCCACAGTGACCTCCACACGGTGTAA
>NC_080731.1:22874698-22889698 GCF_019097595.1 Hemibagrus wyckioides
GTACAGTAATGATGAGGTACAGTGTGATGAGGTACAGTAGTGATGATGTACAGTGTGATGAGGTACAGTGTGATGAGGTACAGTGTGATGGGGTACAGTAGTGATGAGGTACAATGTAATGAGGTACAGTAGTGATGGGGTACAGTGTGATGGGGTACAGTAGTGATGATGTACAGTGTGATGAGGTACAGTGTGATGAGGTACAGTGTGATGGGGTACAGTAGTGATGAGGTACAATGTAATGAGGTACAGTATGATGTACAGTGTGATGTACAGTATGATGAGGTACAGTAGTGACGAGGTACAGTGTGATGAGGTACAGTAGTGATGAGGTACAATGTAATGAGGTACAGTAGTGATGAGGTACAGTATGATGAGGTACAGTATGATGATGTACAGTGTGATGAGGTACAGTAGTAATGAGGTACAGTGTGATGAGGTACAGTAGTGATGAGGTACAGTGTGATGAGGTACAGTAGTGATGAGGTACAGTAGTGATGAGGTACAGTGTGATGAGGTACAGTGTGATGGGGCACAGTAGTGATGAGGTACAGTGTGATGAGGTACAGTAGTGATGAGGTACAGTGTGATGAGGTACAGTAGTGATGAGGTACAGTGTGATGAGGTACAGTAGTGATGAGGTACAGTGTGATGGGGTACAGTAGTGATGATGTACAGTGTGATGAGGTACAGTGTGATGAGGTACAGTGTGATGGGGTACAGTAGTGATGAGGTACAATGTAATGAGGTACAGTATGATGATGTACAGTGTGATGTACAGTATGATGAGGTACAGTATGATGATGTACAGTGTGATGAGGTACAGTAGTAATGAGGTACAGTAGTGATGAGGTACAGTAATGATGAGGTACAGTGTGATGAGGTACAGTAGTAATGAGGTACAGTAGTGATGATGTACAGTAGTGATGATGTACAGTGTGATGAGGTACAGTGTGATGAGGTACAGTGTGATGGGGTACAGTAGTGATGAGGTACAATGTAATGAGGTACAGTATGATGATGTACAGTGTGATGTACAGTATGATGAGGTACAGTATGATGATGTACAGTAGTGAGGTACAGTAGTGATGATGTACAGTGTGATGAGGTACAGTAGTGATGACGTACAGTGTCATGAGGTACAGTAGTGATGAGGTACAGTGTGATGGGGTACAGTAGTGATGAGGTACAGTGTGATGAGGTACAGTGTGATGGGGTACAGTAGTGATGGGGTACAGTAGTGATGAGGTACAGTGTGATGAGGTACAGTGTGATGGGGTACAGTAGTAATGAGGTACCATGTGATGAGGTACAGTTGTGAGGTACAGTAGTAATGAGGTACAGTAGTGATGAGGTACAGTAGTGAGGTACAATAGTGATGAGGTACAGTAGTAATGAGGTACAGTGTGATGGGGTGCAGTAGTGATGAGGTACAGTAGTGATGAGGTACAGTAGTGATGAGGTACAGTGTGATGAGGTACAGTAGTGATGATGTACAGTATGATGAGGTACAGTAGTGAGGGGTACAGTAGTGATGAGGTACAGTGTGATGAGGTACAGTGTGATGATGTACAGTAATGATGAGGTACAGTGTGATGTACAGTAGTGATGAGACAGTGTGATGAGGTACAGTGTGATGAGGTACAGTAGTGATGAGGTACAGTGTGATGATGTACAGTGTGATGAGGTACAGTAGTAATGAGGTACAGTGTGATGAGGTACAGTAGTGACGAGGTACAGTGTGATGAGGTACAGTAGTGATGAGCTACAATGTAATGAGGTACAGTAGTGATGAGGTACAGTGTAATGAGGTACAGTGTGATGAGGTACAGTAGTGATGAGGTACAGTGTGATGGGGTACAGTAGTGATGAGGTACAGTGTGATGAGGTACAGTGTGATGGGGTACAGCAGTGATGAGGTACAATGTAATGAGGTACAGTATGATGATGTACAGTATGATGAGGTACAGTATGATGATGTACAGTGTGATGAGGTACAGTAGTAATGAGGTACAGTAGTGAGGAGGTACATTGTGATGAGGTACAGTAGTAATGAGGTACAGTAGTGATGAGGTACAGTGTGATGAGGTACAGTAGTAATGAGGTACAGTAGTGATGATGTACAGTAGTGATGAGGTACAGTGTGATGAGGTACAGTATGATGATGTACAGTAGTGATGATGTACAGTAGTGATGATGTACAGTAGTGATGTACAGTAGTGATGATGTACGGTAGTGATGTACAGTATGATAATGTACAGTAGTGATGAGGTACAGTGTGATGAGGTACAGTAGTGATGAGGTACAGCAGTGATGAGGTACATTAGTAATGAGGTACAGTGTGATGAGGTACAGTAGTTATGAGGAACAGTGTAATGAGGTACAGTAATGGTGAGGTACAGTAGTGATTAGGTACAGTGTGATGAGGTACAGTGTGATGAGGTACAGTAGTGATGAGGTACAGTAGTGATGAGGTACAGTGTGATGATGTACAGTGTGATGTAAAATAGTGATGATGTACAGTAGTAATGAGGTACAGTGTGATGTGGTACAGTAGTGATGTACAGTAGTGATGAGGTACAGTGTGATGAGGTACAGTGTAATGAGGTACAGTGTGATGATGTACAGTAGTGATGATGTACAGTAGTGATGTACAGTAGTGATGAGGTACAGTAGTGATGAGGTACAGTGTGATGATGTACAGTAGTGATGAGGTATAGTAGTGATGAGGTACAGTAGTGATGAGGTACAGTGTAATGACGTACAGTGTGATGAGGTACAGTGTGATGAGGTACAGTAGTGATGAGGTACAGTGTAATGAGGTACAGTGTGATGTACAGTAGTGATGTACAGTAGTAATGAGGTACAGTGTAATGAGGTACAGTGTGATGTACAGTAGTGATGTACAGTGTAATGAGGTACAGTGTGATGATGTACAGTAGTAATGATGTACAATGTGATGTACAGTAGTGATGTACAGTAGTAATGAGGTATAGTAGTAATGAGGTACAGTGTGATGTACAGTGTGATGATGTACAGTAGTAATGAGGTACAGTGTGATGTACAGTAGTAATGAGGTACAGTGTGATGTACAGTAGTAATGAGGTACAGTAGTAATGAGGTACAGTGTGATGTACAGTAGTAATGAGGTACAGTAGTGATGATGTACAGTGTGATGATGTACAGTAGTGATGATGTACAGTGTGATGTACAGTAGTGATGTACAGTGTGATGTACAGTATGATGATGTACAGTAGTGATGAGGTACAGTAGTGATGAGGTACAGTGTCATGACGTACAGTGTGATGAGGTACAGTGTGATGAGGTACAGTAGTGATGAGGTACAGTGTAATGAGGTACAGTGTGATGTACAGTAGTGATGTACAGTAGTAATGAGGTACAGTGTGATGTACACTAGTGATGAGATACAGTGTAATGAGGTACAGTAAAGTAGTAATGAGGTACAGTGTGATGAGGTATAGTAGTGATGAGGTACATTAGTAATGAGGGACAGTGTGATGATGTACAGTAGTAGTGAGGTACAGTGTGATGATGTACAGTAGTGATGAGTGCAGTGTGATGATGTACACTGTAATGAGGTACAGTGTGATGTACAGTAGTCATGAGGTACAGTGTGATGATGTACAGTAGTGATGAGGTACAGTGTGATGTACAGTGGTAATGAGTTACAGAAGTGATGAGTACAGTGTGATGATGTACAGTAGTAATGAGGTACAGTGTGATGTACAGTGGTAATGAGTTACAGAAGTGATGAGGTACAGTAGTGATGATGTACAGTAGTGATGAGGTACAGTGTGATGAGGTACAGTAGTGATGAGGTACAGTGTAATGAGGTACAGTGTGATGAGGTACAGTGTGATGTACAGTAGTGATGAGGTACAGTGTGATGATGTACAGTAGTAATGAGTTACAGAAGTGATGAGGTACAGTGTGATGTACAGTAGTGATGAGGTACAGTGTGATGAGGGACAGTGTAATTAGGTACAGTGTGATGAGGTACAGTAGTGATGAGGTACAGTAGTAATGAGGTACAGTGTGATGAGGTACAGTAGTGATGAGGTACAGTAGTAATGAGGTACAGTGTGATGAGGTACAGTAGTGATGAGGTACAGTGTAATGAGGTACAGTGTGATGAGGTACAGTAGTGATGAGGTACAGTGTAATGAGGTACAGTGTGATGAGATACAGTGTGATGAGGTACCATGTGATGAAGTACAGTGTAATGAGGTACTGTATGATGAGGTACAGTAGTAATGAGGTACCATGTGATGATGTACAGTAGTAATGAGGTACAGTGTGATGAGGTACAGTGTAATGAGGTACAGTGTGATGAGGTACAGTGTAATGAGGTACAGTGTGATGAGGTGCAGTAGTGATGTACAGTAGTGATGAGGTACAGTGTGATGATGTACAGTGTGATGATGTACAGTGTGATGGGGTACAGTAGTGATGATGTACAGTGTGATGATGTACAGTAGTGATGATGTACAGTAGTAATGAGGTACAGTAATGAGATACAGTAGTGATGAGGTACAGTCTGATGATGTATAGTAGTAATGAGGTACAGTGTGATGAGTTACAGTAGTGATGAGGTACAGTGTGATGATGTACAGTAATGGAGGTACAGTGTGAGGAGGTACAGTAGTGATGAGGTACAGTGTAATGAGGTACAGTGTGATGATGTACAGTATGATGATGTACAGTAGTAATGAGGTACAGTAATGATGAGGTACAGTGTGATGAGGTACAGTGTGATGTACAGTAGTAATGAGGTACAGTAGTAATGAGGTACAGTGTGATGAGGTACAGTATTAATGAGGTACAGTAATGATGAGGTACAGTGTGATGTACAGTAGTGATGAGGTACAGTAGTGATGAGGTACAGTGTAATGAAGTACAGTAGTGATGAGGTACAGTGTGATGTACAGTGTGATGAGGTACAGTAGTAATGAGGTACAGTAGTAATGAGGTACAGTGTGATGAGGTACAGTGTGATGATGTACAGTAGTAATGAGGTACAGTGTAATGAGGTACAGTAGTGATGAGGTGCAGTGTAATGAGGTACAGTAGTGATGAGGTACAGTGTGATGAGGTACCGTGTGATGTACAGTAGTTATGAGATACTTTGTAATGAGGTCCAGTGTGATGAGGTACAGTGTGATGATGTACAGTAGTAATGAGGTACAGTAGTGATGAGGTACAGTGTAATAAAGTACAGTAATGATGAGGTACAGTGTGATGAGGTACAGTAGTAATGAGGTACAGTGTGATGAGGTACAGTAGTGATGAGGTACAGTGTAATGAGGTACAGTAGTAATGAGGTACAGTGTGATGAGGTACAGTGTGATGAGGTACAGTGTGATGAGGTACAGTAGTGATGTACAGTAGTGATGAGGTACAGTGTGATGAGGTACAGTAGTGATGAGGTACAGTGTAATGATGTACAGTGTAATGAGGTACAGTAGTAATGAGGTACAATGTGATGAGGTGCAGTGTGATGAGGTACAGTAGTGATGTACAGTAGTGATGAGGTACAGTGTGATGATGTACAGTAGTAATGAGGTACAGTAGTAATGAGGTACAGTAGTAATGAGGTACAGTGTGATGAGGTACCGTGTGATGTACAGTAGTTATGAGATACTTTGTAATGAGGTCCAGTGTGATGTACAGTAGTAATGAGGTACAGTAGTGATGAGGTACAGTGTAATAAAGTACAGTAATGATGAGGTACAGTGTGATGAGGTACAGTAGTAGTGAGGTACAGTGTGATGAGGTACAGTAGTAATGAGGTACAGTGTGATGAGGTACAGTATTGAGGTACAGTGTGATGAGGTACAGTAGTGATGAGGTACAGTGTAATGATGTACAGTGTAATGAGGTACAGTAGTAATGAGGTACAGTAGTAATGAGGTACAGTGTGATGAGGTACAGTGTGATGAGGTACAGTGATGAGGTACAGTGTGATGAGGTACAGTAGTGATGAGGTACAGTGTAATGATGTACAGTGTAATGAGGTACAGTGTGATGAGGTACAGTAGTGATGAGGTACAGTGTAATGATGTACAGTGTAATGATGTACAGTGTAATGAGGTACAGTGTGATGAGGTACAGTGTGATGAGGTACAGTAGTGATGTACAGTTGTGATGAGGTACAGTGTGATGATGTACAGTAGTAATGAGGTACAGTAATGATGAGGTACAGTAGTGATGAGGTACAGTGTGATGATGTACAGTAGTAATGAGGTACAGTAATGATGAGGTACAGTAGTGATGAGGTACAGTGTGATGATGTACAGTAGTAATGAGGTACAGTAATGATGAGGTACAGTGTGATGTACAGTAGTGATGTTTGTGCTGTGTTCAGGTGGAGGAAAAAAGGGAAGAGTTTTACAAGCTCCAGCCTACAGCAGTGTTTAAGTCAGCCTTGGAGAGAATCCCTGTACCTCTGGATGCTAAGGTAAACATGATCAGGTGTAATGTTTTGTTTTAGTCCATTTTATTTTCATTTCTTTATCATCATGGTTTTGTTCAGGACATGCCTTCTCCAAGTTCATACAACGTGAGGGAGGCATATGACAAAATGTTTGGACAGGGAGGACATGGTGAACCTCGCACCAAAGCAGCACGAAAACGCCAGAGCTCTTTCTTAAGCACCGCTCCCCGAAGCTCCTCTTTTCACCATGATGCCCACCTCCCAGGTGAGGGCTCAGGGGTCAGGGGTCAAATGGCTCAGTCCCCTGATGCACAATAGCTTTGGCTATGCAATATTATTCTGTAATATTCAGTTTGTGTCCAATCCTCAGATCTATTACAGTTATATAATTACACTGGATATCGGAAAAATGGTAACTTACCAGTAAATGATGTCGTGCAGATACACATGTGGACTAAATTGTTGGTACTCTTTCAGTAAAGAAGACAATTGGAAGGGTACCAACAATTTTGTCCACATGTGTTGGTCTTTGATCTCGAAGTTTTCAAAACAGAATCTTCTTTCTGATGACTGGAGTGTGAGCTTCAGGGTAAAGTTCCACTGAAACCCACCAGTGCTGGATCACATGACCTTCTCATACTGCTGATGAACTTTACCACCACACTCTCACCTGTCTGTGATACACACCTTCACCTCATACACACATTCACTTCATACACACATTCACTTCATACACACATTCACCTCACACACACATTCACTTCATACACACATTCACTTCACACACACATTCACCTCATACACATTCACTTCATACACACATTCACCTCATACACACATTCACTTCATACACACATTCACTTCATACACACATTCACTTCACACACATTCACTTCACACACATTCACTTCACACACATTCACCTCATACACACATTCACCTCATACACATTCACTTCATACACACATTCACCTCATACACACATTCACTTCACACACATTCACTTCACACACACATTCACCTCATACACATTCACTTCATACACACATTCACCTCATACACACATTCACCTCATACACACATTCACTTCATACACACATTCACCTCATACACATTCACTTCATACACACATTCACTTCATACACACATTCACTTCATACACACATTCACCTCATACACACATTCACCTCATACACACATTCACTTCACACACACATTCACTTCACACACATTCACCTCATACACACATTCACCTCATACACACATTCACCTCATACACACATTCACTTCATACACACATTCACTTCACACACATTCACCTCATACACACATTCACTTCATACACACATTCACTTCATACACACATTCACCTCATACACATTCACTTCATACACACATTCACCTCATACACATTCACTTCATACACACATTCACCTCATACACACATTCACCTCATACACACATTCACCTCATACACACATTCACTTCACACACATTCACCTCATACACACATTCACTTCACACACACATTCACCTCATACACATTCACTTCATACACACATTCACCTCATACACACATTCACTTCATACACACATTCACTTCATACACACATTCACCTCATACACATTCACTTCATACACACATTCACTTCACACACATTCACCTCATACACATTCACTTCATACACACATTCACCTCATACACACATTCACTTCATACACACATTCACTTCATACACACATTCACCTCATACACACATTCACTTCATACACACATTCACTTCATACACACATTCACCTCATACACACATTCACTTCATACACACATTCACCTCATACACACATTCACCTCATACACACATTCACTTCATACACACATTCACCTCATACACATTCACTTCATACACACATTCACTTCACACACACATTCACCTCATACACACATTCACTTCATACACACATTCACTTCATACACACATTCACCTCATACACATTCACTTCATACACACATTCACCTCATACACACATTCACCTCATACACACATTCACTTCATACACACATTCACTTCATACACACATTCACCTCATACACACATTCACTTCACACACATTCACCTCATACACATTCACTTCACACACACATTCACTTCATACACACATTCACTTCATACACACATTCACTTCATACACACATTCACTTCACACACATTCACTTCATACACACATTCACTTCACACACATTCACTTCATACACACATTCACTTCATACACACATTCACCTCATACACATTCACTTCATACACACATTCACCTCATACACACATTCACTTCACACACATTCACTTCATACACACATTCACCTCACACACACATTCACTTCATACACACATTCACTTCACACACATTCACTTCACACACATTCACTTCATACACACATTCACTTCACACACATTCACTTCATACACACATTCACTTCACACACATTCACTTCATACACACATTCACCTCACACACACATTCACTTCACACACATTCACTTCATACACACATTCACTTCATACACACATTCACTTCACACACACATTCACTTCACACACACATTCACTTCACACACACATTCACTTCATACACACATTCACCTCATACACACATTCACCTCATACACACATTCACCTCATACACACATTCACCTCACACACATTCACTTCACACACATTCACTTCACACACATTCACCTCATACACACATTCACTTCATACACACATTCACTTCATACACACATTCACTTCATACACACATTCACTTCATACACACATTCACTTCATACACACATTCACTTCATACACACATTCACTTCACACACATTCACTTCATACACACATTCACTTCATACACACATTCACTTCACACACATTCACTTCATACACACATTCACTTCATACACACATTCACTTCACACACATTCACTTCATACACACATTCACTTCATACACACATTCACTTCACACACATTCACTTCATACACACATTCACTTCATACACACATTCACTTCACACACATTCACTTCATACACACATTCACTTCATACACACATTCACCTCACACACACATTCACTTCATACACACATTCACTTCATACACACATTCACTTCACACACACATTCACTTCACACACATTCACTTCATACACACATTCACTTCATACACACATTCACCTCACATACACATTCACTTCATACACACATTCACCTCATACACACATTCACTACACACACATTCACTTCACACACATTCACTTCATACACACATTCACTTCATACACACATTCACTTCACACACATTCACTTCATACACACATTCACTTCATACACACATTCACTTCACACACATTCACTTCATACACACATTCACTTCATACACACATTCACCTCATACACACATTCACTTCATACACACATTCACTTCACACACACATTCACTTCACACACATTCACTTCATACACACATTCACTTCATACACACATTCACTTCATACACACATTCACTTCACACACACATTCACTACACACACATTCACTTCATACACACATTCACTTCATACACACATTCACTTCACACACATTCACTTCATACACACATTCACTTCACACACACATTCACTTCACACACATTCACTTCATACACACATTCACCTCACATACACATTCACCTCATACACACATTCACTTCACACACACATTCACCTCATACACACATTCACTTCACACACATTCACTTCATACACACATTCACTTCATACACACATTCACTTCACACACATTCACTTCATACACACATTCACTTCACACACATTCACCTCATACACACATTCACCTCATACACACATTCACCTCATACACACATTCACTTCATACACATTCACTTCATACACACATTCACCTCATACACACATTCACTTCACACACACATTCACCTCATACACACATTCACTTCATACACATTCACTTCATACACACATTCACTTCACACACACATTCACCTCATACACACATTCACCTCATACACATTCACTTCATACACACATTCACCTCATACACACATTCACTTCACACACATTCACTTCACACACACATTCACCTCACACACATTCACTTCATACACACATTCACTTCACACACATTCACTTCATACACACATTCACTTCATACACACATTCACTTCACACACACATTCACCTCACACACATTCACTTCATACACACATTCACTTCACACACACATTCACCTCATACACATTCACTTCACACACACATTCACTTCATACACACATTCACTTCATACACACATTCACTTCACACACATTCACTTCATACACACATTCACTTCACACACACATTCACCTCATACACACATTCACCTCATACACATTCACTTCATACACACATTCACCTCATACACACATTCACCTCATACACACATTCACTTCATACACACATTCACTTCATACACACATTCACCTCATACACACATTCACCTCATACACACATTCACTTCATACACACATTCACTTCATACACACATTCACTTCATACACACATTCACCTCATACACACATTCACTACACACACATTCACCTCATACACATTCACTTCACACACACATTCACCTCATACACACATTCACTTCATACACACATTCACTTCACACACACATTCACTTCACACACATTCACTTCATACACACATTCACCTCATACACATTCACTTCATACACATTCACTTCATACACACATTCACCTCATACACACATTCACCTCATACACACATTCACTTCATACACACATTCACTTCACACACATTCACCTCATACACACATTCACTTCATACACACATTCACTTCACACACACATTCACCTCATACACACATTCACTTCATACACACATTCACTTCACACACACATTCACCTCATACACACATTCACCTCATACACATTCACCTCACACACATTCACTTCATACACACATTCACCTCATACACACATTCACTTCATACACACATTCACTTCACACACACATTCACCTCATACACACATTCACTTCACACACACATTCACCTCACACACATTCACCTCATACACACATTCACTACACACACATTCACCTCATACACATTCACTTCACACACATTCACTTCATACACACATTCACCTCATACACATTCACTTCACACACATTCACTTCACACACATTCACTTCATACACACATTCACTTCATACACACATTCACTTCACACACATTCACTTCACACACATTCACTTCATACACACATTCACCTCACACACACATTCACTTCATACACACATTCACCTCACACACACATTCACTTCATACACACATTCACTTCACACACACATTCACTTCATACACACATTCACTTCACACACATTCACTTCATACACACATTCACTTCACACACATTCACTTCATACACACATTCACTTCACACACACATTCACCTCATACACATTCACTTCATACACACATTCACTTCACACACACATTCACTTCATACACACATTCACCTCATACACACATTCACCTCATACACATTCACTTCATACACACATTCACCTCATACACACATTCACTTCACACACACATTCACCTCATACACACATTCACTTCACACACACATTCACTTCATACACACATTCACCTCATACACACATTCACCTCATACACACATTCACCTCATACACACATTCACCTCATACACACATTCACCTCATACACACATTCACCTCATACACATTCACTTCATACACACATTCACCTCATACACACATTCACCTCATACACACATTCACTTCATACACACATTCACTTAATACACACATTCACCTCATACACACATTCACCTCATACACACATTCACTTCATACACACATTCACTTCATACACACATTCACTTCATACACACATTCACCTCACACACATTCACTTCATACACACATTCACTTCATACACACATTCACTTCATACACACATTCACCTCACACACATTCACCTCATACACACATTCACTTCATACACACATTCACTTCATACACACATTCACTTCATACACACATTCACTTCATACACACATTCACCTCACACACATTCACCTCATACACACATTCACCTCATACACACATTCACTTCATACACACATTCACCTCATACACACATTCACTTCACACACATTCACTTCATACACACATTCACTTCACACACATTCACTTCATACACACATTCACTTCATACACACATTCACTTCACACACATTCACTTCACACACATTCACTTCACACACATTCACCTCATACACACATTCACTTCACACACATTCACTTCACACACATTCACTTCATACACACATTCACTTCATACACACATTCACCTCATACACACATTCACCTCATACACACATTCACTTCACACACATTCACTTCATACACACATTCACTTCATACACACATTCACCTCATACACACATTCACTTCATACACACATTCACTTCATACACACATTCACCTCATACACACATTCACCTCATACACACATTCACTTCACACACATTCACTTCATACACACATTCACTTCACACACATTCACCTCATACACACATTCACTTCATACACACATTCACCTCATACACACATTCACCTCATACACACATTCACTTCACACACATTCACTTCATACACACATTCACTTCATACACACATTCACTTCATACACACATTCACCTCATACACACATTCACCTCATACACACATTCACTTCACACACATTCACTTCATACACACATTCACTTCACACACACATTCACATCACACACATTCACCTCATACACACATTCACCTCATACACACATTCACTTCACACACATTCACTTCACACACATTCACTTCATACACACATTCACTTCACACACATTCACTTCACACACATTCACCTCATACACACATTCACTTCACACACATTCACTTCATACACACATTCACTTCACACACATTCACTTCACACACACATTCACTTCACACACATTCACCTCATACACACATTCACTTCACACACATTCACTTCATACACACATTCACTTCACACACATTCACTTCACACACACATTCACCTCATACACATTCACTTCATACACACATTCACTTCACACACATTCACTTCATACACACATTCACTTCATACACACATTCACTTCACACACACATTCACTTCACACACATTCACCTCATACACACATTCACTTCACACACATTCACCTCATACACACATTCACTTCATACACACATTCACTTCATACACACATTCACTTCATACACACATTCACTTCATACACACATTCACCTCATACACACATTCACTTCATACACACATTCACTTCATACACACATTCACTTCATACACACATTCACTTCACACACATTCACTTCATACACACATTCACTTCATACACACATTCACTTCATACACACATTCACTTCACACACATTCACTTCACACACATTCACTTCACACACATTCACTTCATACACACATTCACTTCATACACACATTCACTTCATACACACATTCACTTCACACACATTCACTTCATACACACATTCACTTCATACACACATTCACTTCACACACATTCACTTCATACACACATTCACTTCATACACACATTCACTTCATACACACATTCACTTCACACACATTCACTTCACACACATTCACTTCATACACACATTCACTTCATACACACATTCACTTCATACACACATTCACTTCATACACACATTCACTTCACACACATTCACCTCACACACACATTCACTTCACACACACATTCACCTCATACACACATTCACCTCATACACACATTCACTAAAGTTTGCTGCCTGTGATTAATTGATATAATGATTTATTTCAGGTCCTTTATCCATAAAATATGATTGAATTCCTTCAGCAACTGAATCAGTTCTGACTTAATACAATAAAATATTAAGAATATACAGTGTAGTGAACGCTGTGCTTATGAAATAGCAGTTAGCAAATTAGCAGAATATGACACAGTGTGTGTGTGTGTGTGTGTGCATGTGTCTGTCTACAGGCCCAGGTCACTACAGTCCACACATTATGTCTAACTCACAGTTTGCTCTCATTGGATTTAATGAGGATCGATTTAAACAACCTAAAAACTTGACACCTGGACCAGGAGCATACACGGTACACACACACACACACACACACACACACACACACAATATTATAAGTTCTTAATTTTGCGTGTATCTGTATGTGTGTTGGAGTGTGTATGTGGGATATTATGCATCTCATTGTGTGTGTGTGTGTGTGTGTGTGTAGCTGAGTCCTACATTTTCAGACCCTTTACTCAAGCAGTCCTTCAATGTGACCCTCCAAATCCCGATGATGTCACACACTCTGACTCGACCTCCTCAGCAGGCCATGGAGGCAGCTCTGTCCTTCACCAGTGCTTA
>NC_080731.1:22897198-22899698 GCF_019097595.1 Hemibagrus wyckioides
TCAGTCCTTGTCCACTCTCCTCTTTGGGTAAGTACAGAACACTCTGAGGTAACCAGTGTAACTTGTCCCAGAAAAAATCCACCATCATGGCCTGCAGCTCTGAAAGCAGCTTTGGAGGGGGATCGATACAGGCCAGCCTGTGCCATAACACTGAAGCAGTCAGGTTGTTAACAACCAGAGTTCTGCCGCTGTAGGACATTTTTGGAACAAGCCATTTCCATTTATTTAAGCGTCCTTTTATTTTCTCACAAATGCCTTCCCAATTCTTCTGTACAAAAGTGCTGTCCCCCAAGTACACGCCAAGATATTTAAAACCACCAGTCCTCCATGTCAAATTATCTGGGAGACGCGGCTCCCCACCTTGCCAATCCCCAATTAAAACGGCTTCACTTTTCTCCCAGTTCACTTTTGCAGATGATATAGTGTTAAAATTCCTTATAATACCTGTTAAAATGTCAATGTCTCTCTGTCCATTCACCATGACTACAACATCATCTGCATATGCTGACACACAGTATGGGGTATTACAATTTGGTATTGACAGACCATTGATTTTTCTTCTTATTTCACACAACAATGGTTCTATGGCTAGGGCATATAACATACCGGACAGAGAGCAGCCCTGCCTAATACCCCTATACACTTTAAAAGGTACAGATAAACCACCGTTAACTTTCAGTACGCTCTCAATGTCACTATACAGCACCTGGATCATGGCCTTGAACCCGGAGTTGAACCCAAAACTTTCTAACGCCCTCCACAAATACTGGTGTTCAACCCGGTCGAAAGCCTTTTCCTGGTCCATGAAAATAAGACCAGTCTTTAAACCCAACAGCCTAGAGATGTCCAAAATGTCACGAATCAAGTGTACATTGTCGTGGATAGACCTGCCAGGCACACAGTACGTCTGGTCAAAGTGGATGACTTGCTCCATCACCTTCCCTAGTCTTGTTGCTAATGCTTTTGAGAGCACCTTGCAGTCTGTGCAGAGTAAGGAGACAGGGCGCCAGTTCCTGAGGTCAGTCTGATCACCTTTCTTTGGGAGTAGAGTCAGGACTGCTCTGCGGCTACTCAGAGGCAGTCTGCCTCCGTATATGCCCTCCCTCAGCACTTCCAGCAAGTCCTGCCCTATCACTGACCAGAAAGCCTTGAAAAACTCAACCGAGAGCCCATCGATGCCAGGTGACTGCCCATTCTGCATGCTGTTGAGTGCAACCTCCAACTCCTCAAGGGTCAGTTCCCTGTCCAGTTCCCTAGCTGACTCCTCGGTTAGTTTAGGAAGATTCCCGACAAGATCTTCCTCCACCCCTTGCACAGCTGCGAGCTCACTCCTGTACAGCTTTGAGTAAAAGCTGACTGTCTGCTTGCGAATTTCAGTGGGATCAGTTACAAGCTCCCCTGAATCTGTACGCAAAGCATGTATAAACCTTTTCTGTCCATTTTTCTTCTCAAGACTAAAGAAGAACTTGGAAGGAGCGTCCATCTCTGTTGCGCTTTTAAAGCGCGAGCGGACCAGCGCCCCCTGCACTGTTGTGTCCAACAACTCACCCAACGCATGTTTTTTCTTTTTGAGAGCCTCAATATGGCCTCGATTTCCTGTGGACTCCACCAAACCCTGGAGTTCCACTACCTCAATCTCTAGAGCTCTAAGTGATCTGGTGATGTCCTTAGTCACATTGTGAGCGTACTGTTGACAAAACATTTGAATGTGCACTTTTGCCACATCCCACCAATCTTGCAGTGATGTAAAAGTCAGCTTCTGGAGCCTAAAAACATTCCAAAAGAAAATAAAACTCTCTCTAAAATTAATATCATCCAAAAGAGCAGCATTAAAATGCCAGTAGGCACTACGTGGCTTTACATTGCTCTTCTTAAAAGTGCACTGTACCATAAAATGATCCGAAAAGCCCACAGGATAAATAACACAAGACCTAAAAATATTCAGCTGATGTTTAAAAGTGTAAAAACGATCAAGCCTTGCTAGTGAGAGGAGGTTCTCTTTACAATGGGACCAGGTGTATTGTCTCTCTGTTTCATGGAAATTCCTCCAAACATCACTCAGGTCATGTTTTGTGATAAACTCACACAGGTGTTTGCGAGAGGCAGCATGAGGTTCTAAATGGTTCCTATCTAAAACGTCTGCAGTGCAGTTAAAATCCCCACCAATGATTAAAACTTCACTCTGACCACAGGACCCAATGACAGTGCTTAAAATGTCTAAGAACACCATTCTCTCCACACTTAGGGTGGGAGCGTACACACAAATAAAAACAAAAACCTCTTTCTCATAAAACGCTCGCACTTTTAAAAGCCTGCCTTTTAAAACTTCTTCAACATCATAAGACTGTGGGCTAAAAGACGGTGAGAATAAAAGAGCAACACTGCCGCTAAGAGAGGTACTGTGACTTAAAAACACAAGTCCCTTCCACTCGCTCGCCCAGTCCGAGGAGTTTCCGGGATCGCTATGAGTTTCCTGCAGGAAAACAACATCCGCATGCTT